>NC_062969.1:13536800-13652454 GCF_023119035.1 Salvia hispanica
ACGGTATGCTGTCTAGTGCCGCCAAAGCCTCCCATTTCCTGTTTTCCCCTTTTCGAAGGGTGACACCGACCTTCTGTGGTTTGAGTGTTCTCGGGGCCATCAGTAGTGGGTACCTAAAAAGAGAAATGTTAGTGACTCCCCCAAACTTTAGGACATACAAGTAATCTAGCTAGAAATTAGAAAGATAGACTCGATTTCTAAAATCTATAAACGCAACATAGCAATTTTCGGGAGATAGACTCAATCCCTATGCCTATTGTTCACCAAAATCCTTGAAGGGAGATAGACTCAATCCCGGAACTTACATAGATCAAAAAAATTCAACAATAAAATCCTCACATCGAAAGAATATCAACCCTATTCATGCCCAAATTCAAACTCAACTCAAACAAGCTAATGTAACCTCTCAAGTCAACAATGCATACTCAAAGACTTCACCACAAGCAAAATTCATACCAAAACCCCTACAATTTCACAAATTAAGCACAAGACTATCACCAATTCAACTTGTAGAGGCTACAAACTTCATACCCATCACACATTGCACATCATATCCATGGGTAGAGAGGGTTAGAGGTGAAGAACATACCTTTGTTGCTTGTGGTGAGAGAAAAATCGAAAAGTAGGGCCCTTTCCCAAGTGTGTTGGTACAACTCCTCTAAATACACAAAATAATCGGACCAAAACACTCTAGCAAGAAGGAATTGAAGCTAGGGGGTGTAATATGTGGTGGATGAGTGAGATGTTGAGTGAAATTGTGTGTGAGAGGGAGAGAAATTGGGGGGGAAAAGGGAGGCGGGTGGAGGGGGCGGGTGAGGAAAGTAGAAATCGGACATACCTTTTTATACATAGGTTTCGCAGCGTCGGACCCGGCCGGGTGGAATTTCTCAACTTATAAACCACCCGGTCGGGTGAAAGAAAATTAATACTCACTGGAATCCCGACGCTGTTCGGTCGTGACCCGGCCGGGTGGAATTGTTGAACAGAAAATTCACTCGGCCGGGTGGTCGTGATACAGTCCCCTCTGGAATTTTTCTTTGCAAAGTATATGACCCGGCCGGGTACATTTGTTGTGGTAAAACCACCCGGCCGGGTGACTTGTTCTGGGCAGATTTTTGTTCTCCATCCGAATTTTCACTCCCTTTTTACCAGTGTTTCCAACTTATTTCTGCAAAATGTCAGTTCCCCCGCAAAAACCAAATCCACATCCGATGAGATACTTGAGAAAGGGAACAAAACAAAAAAAACTAAAGATACGAAAGCCACAAGAAGGAAAGAAAAACAAACACACCAAAAATCGAAAGACAAATCACACAAAAAGCAATAGAGTTACCTACTAGGGGTTGCCTCCCCTAAAGCGCTTTTGGTTAAAGTCGTTAGCTCGACATCTCCATAGTGTATCACTGTGCCTCCAAGGAGAGACGGAACACCTCTTCCTTTTGCTCCATAGAGTGGAACTTCTTCACATTCTGACCATTGGCCGTGAACACTCGCCCATCATCAGCTTCGAGCTCCAAAGCTCCATTCTTCATTACTGTCTTGACTTTGAAAGGGCCGGACCACCTTGACTTGAGCTTCCCGGGGAAGAGTTTTAGACGTGCATTGAACAGTAGCACCAAATCTCCGGGGAAAAACTCCCTCTTCTCTATCCTCTTGTCATGGTACGTCTTGAGGCGCTCCTTGTAGATTGCTGAGTTCTCAAATGCCTCATTCCTAAACTCATCGAGCAAGTTCAGATAAGCTTGCCTTTCCTTTCCGGCCTTATAGTAGTCAGCATTCAACTGCTTCACCGCCCAATATGATTTGTGCTCAAGCTCCACTGGAAGATGACACGATTTTCCAAACACCAACTGGTAAGGTGACATGCCGATCGGCGTTTTATAAGCCGTCCTATATGCCCAAAGTGCATCATCGAGCTTCAAAGCCCAATCCTTCCTATTGGCATTCACCGTCTTCTCCAAGATGCCTTTGATTTCTCGATTGGCCAATTCAGTTTGACCATTGGCTTGGGGATGATAAGGAGAAGTGATTCGAAGCTTGACACCATATTTGCTCAACACAACCTCCAGCCACTTGTTTTTGAAATGAGACCCCCCATCACTTATTAAGGCTCTCGGTGCCCCGAACCTCGTGAAAATGTTCTTCTTCACAAAGTTTATCACCACCTTAGAGGAATTGACCGGAGCAGGAATTGCCTCTACCCAACGGGAGACATAGTCAATCGCCAAAAGGATGTATTGTTGACCGGAGGATGGCGGGAAGGGACCCATGAAGTCGATCCCCCATACATCGAAAAGCTCTATCTCCATAATAGTAGTCATCGGCATTTCCTTCTTCTTAGAGATACCCCCCGTCCTCTGGCATTCATTGCAGTGGAGAACAAACTTCTGACAGTCTCCATAAATGCTTGGCCAATAAAATCCGCACTGGAGCACCTTCATCGCTGTTCGATTTGCTCCAAAATGACCTCCGGTGGGGCTTGAATGGCAATTTCTTATCACAGCTTCCCATTGTTCATCGGGGGTACACCTTCGAATGACCATATCTGCACATCTTCTGAATAGGAGCGGCTCATCCCAAAAATAGAATTTGACATCATGAAAGAACTTCCTCGTTTGATACTTGTTGAGGCCTTCCGGGACCACCTTGGCTACTAGGAAATTCACAATGTCCGCGTACCATGGCGATGAACCTTGAGCATAGAAGAGGTGTTCATCGGGGAACTCCTCGTTTATCGGCCTCTTCAAATTCTCTCCTTCAAAACAGTGCTCCAATCTCGACAAATGATCGGCTACTACGTTCTCACATCCCTTCCTGTCTCGAATCTCTAAATCAAATTCCTGTAGAAGTAAGACCCACCGTATCAGTCTCGGCTTGGCATCCACCTTGGCGAAAAGATGGCGGATGGCGGCATGATCGGTGAACACAATAGTCCTCGCCCCAATGAGATAGGGACGGAATTTATCGAACGAATATACCACCGCCAACATTTCTTTCTCGGTAGTAGTGTAATTTGCCTGCGCCGCATCCAGTGTCCGACTTGCATAGTAGATCACCCTGAAAATCTTGTCTCTTTTCTGGCCCAAAGCAGATCCCACGGCCACATCACTAGCATCGCACATGATCTCGAACGGCTGTGACCAATCCGGTGAGATGAGCACGGGTGCGCTCACAAGCGCCTTCTTCAATGTCTCGAAGGCCTGCAAACATTCAAGAGAAAACTCAAACTTGACATCCTTAGCAAGTAAATGACATAAAGGCCTAGCAATTTTAGAAAAGTCCTTAATAAACCGCCTATAGAACCCGGCGTGACCAAGGAAACTCCTCACGGCCTTCTCGTTGGATGGTGGTGGCAACTGCTCAATCGCCACTATCTTAGCTCTGTCCACCTCAAGTCCTCCTGCAGATATTTTGTGCCCGAGCACAATGCCATCTTTCACCATAAAATGGCACTTCTCCCAGTTGAGCACCAAGTGTGTCTCTTCACATCTCTGTAACACACGAGTTAGATTCCGTAAACAATTATCAAAGGAGCTACCAAATACGGAGAAGTCATCCATGAAGACTTCCATTATTTCTTCCACCATGTCGTGAAAGATGGACATCATACACCTTTGAAAGGTAGCTGGGGCATTGCAAAGGCCAAATGACATCCTCCTGAAAGCATACACACCATAAGGACAAATAAAAGCAGATTTATATTGATCCTCGGGGGCAATTAAGATCTGATTATATCCGGAGTAGCCATCTAAAAAGCAATAGTACTCATACCCCGCCAACCTATCTAGCATCTGGTCAATAAATGGGAGGGGGAAATGGTCTTTTCTAGTCGCGGCGTTAAGGGCTCTATAATCTATACACACTCTCCACCCGGTTACCAACCTAGTGGCTATCATCTCATCGTCTCCCCCTTTTACTACTGTCATCCCACCCTTCTTAGCTACCACTTGGGTGGGACTTACCCAATCACTATCCGAGATAGCATAAACAATCCCGACATCCAACCACTTAAGCACTTCCTTCCTCACCACATCTTGCATTATCGGGTTAAGTCTCCTTTGGTTTTGAGCTTTGGGTTTAGACCCCTCTTCTACAAGAATCCTATGCATGCAAACCGTAGGACTTATCCCCTTGAGGTCCGAGATGGACCACCCAATTGCACCCCTATGCTTCCTAAGCACTCTAAGCAATTTATCAAGCTCATTAGTAGTGAGTGAAGATGATACAATTACCGGGTAAGTAGCATTCTCCCCGAGAAATGCGTACTTAAGGTGTGACGGCAACGGCTTCAACTCCTCTTTCTTTTCCTCCTTCTTCTCCTCTTCATTTGGATCCTTCAATGGTAAGAATTTCTGTCGAAACCTAGGGATCTCCTCTGCTGAATTGAGAACACCTACAAAGTTTAACAAATCAGTATTAGGCTCATTAATATCATTATAGTAAGGAGAGAAGATAGATTGCGATAAGCATCGCTCCAATTGGTCTTGTGGTGAGATGGCTTGAGCCACCTCCTTTACACAATCATCGACCACTTTAACCATGTTGCAGTGCTCCACTCTCCTTGCATCTTCATCATCATGCCTCTGCATTGCATTGTAGATAGAAAATGTGACGCTCTCATCATTAAGTCGGAGTGTGAGCTCTCCCTTCTGCACATCGATCATTGCCTTCCCTGTAGCTAGAAAAGGTCTTCCCAGTATAAGAGGAACATCCCGGTCTTCCTCCATGTCAAGCACCACAAAATCCACAGGGAAGATGAAGTCATTGACTTTGACGAGTATATCTTCAACAATCCCCCTTGGATACGACACAGATCGGTCGGCCATCTGGAGTGTGATGGTGGTGGGCCTCAGTGTCCCAATCTTCAGCTTCTTAAAGAACGAGAACGGCATAAGATTAATGCTCGCTCCCAAGTCACACAGTGCCTTGCCCACTTGGCTATCCCCCACTATGCATGATATAGTGAAGCTTCCAGGATCTTTCATCTTAGCGGGCAGTTTCTTCTGGATAATGGCACTACAGCTTTCCGTCAAGTTGACGGTCTCGTGCTCCACCCATCTCCTCTTCTTGGAGATAACATCTTTCAGAAATTTGGCATAGCTAGGCATTTGCTGCAACGCCTCTACCAACGGAATGTTGATGTGTACCTTTCTGAAAATGTCAAGAAATTTAGAAAACTGATCATCTAGCTTCTTCTTCTGCACCCGCTGTGGGAATGGAATTTTAACTTCAACTGGAGGTGCAGGTATCACGATGTTTGCCTTGGGAGGCGGTGCTTCCTCCACTGGCTCTTCCTCTTCTTCCACTACATCTTCTATAACCACCTCTTCTTGTGAGATCTTCTCCTTCTCTGCAGGCATGGTTGGACCTTCATAGCTTTTGCCATTCCTCAGATTGATGGCTTTGCAATCCTTGCAGTCCTTGGGATTGACAATGGTGTGTGAGGGAAACTGGCCCGGTTGATGTTGAATACCCACAGCCTGTGAAATCTGGCTCATCTGAGTATCGATGCTCTTCATGTGAATGCCTAGGCTCTGCACATCTGTCTCTACTTGCTTCAGTCTCTTATCAGAATTAGCCATTATTTCCCCTGTCTGCTTCATAAACGTCATCAAGACATCTCCAAGCTCATTCTTCTTCGGCTCAATGATCTGTCCATTCGACACTTGAAACCCCGGAGGTGGCTGCAGGGCGTTGTGAGGATTCCCATAAGACAAATTGGGATGTGCCTTATTCCCAAAGCTGTTGAAGTTACCACTCCCTTGATGGTGGCGGTAGTTGTTGTTGAAATTCCGATTGTTGCCTCCTTGGTGCACGTAATTCACCTCTTCACTTTCGAGCCCAGTTGGCTCTGTTTCCATACTGCTGAACTTACTAGTCAAGAAATCCAGCTGCTTGGCCATTATGTCCATCTTGTCAACATCCGATGCGGATGCCACCCTGTAGGTTTTGCTTCTCTCATTTTTCCACCCATCATCGTTGGAGGCCACCCTCTCAATCACCTCTAATGCCTCGTTTTCTCCCAGCCAAAGTAGTGACCCCCCTGCGCTCATATTCAACTCGCGTACTGCCTCCGGAGTGGCTCCTCTATGGAAGGTTACGATCTGTTGCCCCGGGCTTAACCCGTGGTTGGGGCATCTCTTCATCAAGTGTTTGAATCTCTTCCATGCCTCGTGAATATTCTCTTGAGGGTGCATTGCATAAGAGATGACTTCAGCTTGGCGCTTTAGTGCCTCGCTCGGGGGATAGTATTTATCCAAGAAAAGCTCAACCATTGCGTCCCAAGTTTCGACCGAGTTGGGATCCATGCTATCATACCAATCCCTGGCGTCATCCTTCAAAGAAAAAGGGAACAATCTGAGGCGAATCTGATCATCGGAGACCCCATTAGCCTTCACCGTGTTGCTGATTTGTATAAATTTGGTCAAGTGCTTGTTGGCATCTTCTGAACCTGTTCCACCAAATGCGTTTGCCTCTGCCCTGTTTATCAATCCCGGCTTTAACTCAAAGCTGTTGGCCGCAATCCCAGCATTATTGATTGGTGGATTGTTAACCCGTCTATATGCATACAGATTCTGCACGGGCTGGATTGGTGGTCTCGCGTTCTGCTCATCCAACTGCCTCTGCATGTTGGCCATCTGATCACGAAGTTGACGAATAACAGGATCCTCATTGTTGTTGTTCTCCGCGTCCGCCATTAGGATTGGAGATGGGCGTGGAGATGGACTAGGTGACGGAGTTCTCTGGACAGGGGAAGGTAGACGCCTATGATTGGGTGAAGATACCCGAATCCTCTGGTTTAACCTTCTCTGTGCGTTCCTCTTCCTGTTGGATGCTTCGATCTCAAGATCGATTGGCTCTAAAGGTGGACCTTTAGAACGCGTGTGCATACAACCTGCCCAAGGACACACAAGAATTAGAGAACTCAAAATTAAAAATAAAAATAAAGCAAATAAAATCTAGATTAGTAATCTCTATTATTATCACGATATTAAGCTATAATGACACAAAATTGTCCCCGGCAACGGCGCCAAAAACTTGACTTAACTTTATTTTACCCAAATAATACCTGCAAGTGTACAGGGCTATTGTAGCAAATAGCAAGCAAGAGTATATCGTATCCCACAGAGACAAATTCGTATCCACTTAACTACCACGAACCAATGTTGACTACTATCTAGAGAATCAGGAAATGTTTGGTTTTGTTCTAACACTATGAAAAGCATATAATGCAAACAAAATAGATAAATAAAAGTAATCAAACACAGAGTGAAAAGATAATATGGAGAAAATTGTAGAACTCAAGGATCCGATGCACAATTCCAAGCTCTTATCCAATCAATTTGTCTTACCTTTTGGTGTCTCTAGAGTTACTAAGTCGACCACATTTATAGATTAAACCCCCTCCCGAGGTGAGAAACCTGTAGATTAAGTGCTAGGATTGAAGTCCCCTTCTAATCCTGAACCCCTAACTCCCAAAAGCTCGATTAGGTCAAAGACCTCACTCAAAACCTCAACTCTCCCGAGTTTTATTGCATTAAGGTGTGAACTATTCCTATTTCCAGATTAATTATTTCATCTCCCGATTAATCTAATTAATCCTACACAATCAAGTGGTGATCAAGCAATTGAAAGGAATAAACCCAAGAATAATCAAATAACTACAAGAGCAAGGTAAGAATAAAATCAATTGGATAAAAACTATGAAATTAATGCATCTTCACCAAGAATTCTACATGTAATGTTTAGCTACTCATATTCATGGAAGAAAACAAGTCTAAACTAAGGAAAACAATAGAAAACATGATACGGAGTACAATTGGCGGAGGAATTGAAGCTTGAATCTTCAATCTTCTTCCAAGAGTGCTTGAGAGAGATCGGTCGTGTCTTTCACAGCGGTCCAGAATGAGTAGAGTTGCCCTAGCTTTCCTTTCTTATTTCCCTCTTTCAGAAAATCGCGTTTTGGCTTGGAAAATCGCCAGAAATACGTACCCGGCCGGGTGGATTTATTGTACAGGAAAATCACCCGGCCGGGTGGGATTCTTTTGGCACTCTCTGGAATTACGCAGGCCAAAATGTTCCACCCGGCCGGGTAGAATTGTTGTACTGTAAAATCACCCGGCCGGGTGGGGCTTCACTCGAACTCTCTGTATTCTCCGCGGCTTCTCAATGCCACCCGGTCGGGTGGCTTTTCTGCCCAATATCTCACCCGGCCGGGTGAGACTCTGTTTCACTTCCTTTTTGCCTATTTTGCCTAAAACACTCAACAAACACGTGAACTCCGAAACAAATAGTAATTGGCTGGAAATAACCATTTTGAGCACAAAAACTCAACAATTAAGCATATCAACATACCAATCATGACACTAAAATACGAGTTTGTCAGGGAAGCTAACTGTAGCGTCTACTAAGTGGATCTAATAGAACTCTCTCACAGTTATGAAGCAAGTTATATTAAATCATACACAATTGTGTCACTCAATCATGAAGCATCAGGATTACTTAGGGAATGATACACTTTTTATTAGCACTAAATAAACCTGCAAGTATACAGAGTATATATAGTATAGCTAAAGGTTAGTACCTGATATCGAACACGGGGAAGACGAACACAAAGTGTCTATCCTCTACTAAGACTCAAATACTATCTGGAAAAACGATTGGGTTTTGAAAACTTTTGAAAAACTAAAAACAATAGAAAGCATAGATCAACTAAAAGCAGAATAAAACACGGAGAAAGACGATAGAGATAAGGGAATCCCAGGGATGTGTGTTCACAGTTATGGTTATACAAAATTCCAACTACAATACCCTAGCACAGTTTATACTTTGAAAGGACGAGTCACCTAGCTTATGCTCATGCGATACAAATGTTGATTACAAGATTAGGGTTGTCAATCCTAACACGTAACTCCAAAAAGCTCCTAAGACCCTTGAAAAGTCCTCACTCTCAATTAACAGTGTCGTTTTAAGGGAAGCTAACTGTAGTGTCTACTAAGTGAATCTAACTCGCTAGAACTCTGTCACAGTTATGAAGCAAGTTATATTAAATCATACACAATTGTGTCACTCAATCATGCAACATCAAAACTACTTAGGGAAGAAACAAAGTAAAAACAAAACGGATATTAAATAGAAAAAGGAATTTGTATAACCAAAGTCGTTACTAACACATCCCTAGAATCCTATGAGTTTAGTTACACATAATTGAATAAGCTAAAAACATAGATTGAAGGGAAGACAATTTGAACATAAAACTAAAGCAAATAAAACCAGTGGGTTGAATCCTTGTCGTTCTTGATGTTCTTGAAATCCTTCTCCAACTCCTTGCACTAATGAAGTACTCTAGGTCTTGATCTCTATGAAGTATTTTGCAAGTAGAAGTTCTCTCTTTTTGATGAAGCTTGAGGTCTTATTTATAGGGGAAAGCCATGCCTTGTTGTAGAAGGAAAAAAATCTCCAAAATATGGTAAAACCTGGGGCAAATCTAGGGCTTCTCAGATTCGCCGCCTTTCTCCGGAGGGCCGCCGCACCTTGGCCGGCCAAGTCGCTGCGTTGGAGTCCAGAGAGTCTGCTCCCTCGGCGGCGGACTGCCCCACATCTTCGGCGGTCGCCGGATAAGACTTCTCTTCCAAGCACATTTTTCCGAGGTGGACCGCTGCATTGATCTGCCCGCCGGGCGCCGGCGGGCGCCGCACACATCCGCGGCGGTCGCGTCGCCGTCCTAACTCCAGATTCCCAAACTTGGCGTTTTGGCTCCCTTTTTCGGCTCATTTATGCACATTTCTCACAAAACACGTCAAAATACCAAAATAGACAAAATATGCAAATAATGGACGTGTAGCACTTTGACATCAAAAACAGACCAAATAATGGCCTTAAAACAGGTGCAAAATCCGAGCGTATCAGGGAAGAAATAAAGTAAAAACAAAACGGATATTAAATAGAAAAATGAATTGTATAACCAAAGTCGTTACTAACACATCCTTAGAATCCTATGAGTTTAGTTACACATAATGAAATAAGCTAAACACATAGATTGAAGGGAAAACAATTTGAACATAAAACTAAAGCAAATAAAACCCGTAGGTTGAATCCTTATTGTTCTTGAAATCCTTCTTCAACTCCTTGCACAATTGAAGTACTCTAGCTTTTAATCTCTGTGAATTATTTTGCAAAAAGAAGCTCTCTAATTTGATGAAGCTTGAGGTCTTATTTATAAGGGAAAACCAATCCTCATTGTAGAAGAAAAAGATCTTCAAAATATGGTAAATCTTGGAGCAGATCTAGGGCAATTCGGATTCACCGCCTTTCTTAGGCGGGCCGCCGCACTTTGGCCGGCGGTCGCCGCGTTGGAGTCCAGAGTCTCTGTTCCTCCGGCGGCGGACCGCCGCACGACTTCCGACGGTCGCCGGGCGAGACTCTCTTCCAAGTGTAATTTTCCGAGGCGGACCGCTGCACTGCTTTGCCGGTCGCCGTCCCGACTCCAGATTTCCAGACTTTGCGTTTTGACTCCCTTTTTTGGCTCAATTATGCAAATTCTCACAAAACACGTCAAAATACCAAAATAGATGAAAATACGCAAATAATGGATGTGTACAGTGACTTTGACATAAAAAATGGACCAAATAATGGCCTTAAAATAGTGCAAAATCCGAGCGTATCACTCTTGCCGCTTATACTTAGTAATATTCGTTGCATTAGTTTAGTGGTAAAATTATAAATCTTGTTAAAAGGAGGGACACGTGCTTGCGACACACGTGCAAAAACCCGATCTTCAAATGGCGCCTTTGTCGGGGACTATGTTGTTATCTACTTGATTTTGTTTCTATGACACCGTAAATAGCTTTCGACTTTCTTCAATTTCCTGTTTTTGATCGTTTTCTTTTGTCTAGGCATGACTTCTTATCTAAGGTGTTTCCAACTTTCCAAGGTTGAAAAAAACTAAGGCTGAAGTGAAGAAGGAAAGCTCTCCAGTTACATGTGGCTGAAAGAATGCCTATGGGGCCACGGAGTTTCCTCATTCTTTCCATTTTATGTCTATTGGTTGCATTTATATAGTCCTAGGATACTTTAGAAGCTCATTTTGTAAATTCTTTTAGTCGAGTTTTAATTCTTGTGAATATTTTTCTAAGAAAATCCAAAAACATTTTAAAAATCAGAAAATTACAAAAAGATTTTATGTTCCTAAAGAAAAAAAAATCTGAAAAAAATTTGGATCAGTTTGCTAAGTACTCTTCGGGAATCTGCTGGGTCAGGTAGATAGGACGGAATTTGAAAATTTTTGGACTGAACCAATATACTCCCAAGAATACTTGAGCAAAATTTGTACATAATGTGGATAGGACGGAATTTGAGCGACTACTTGATATCTTATACACTTTTGAGTGAGGTGAATAAACACACATATATACATCCGAGTGAAGCATGAATCCAAGGTGATATACGAGTTAGTAGTAAAAGTGCATTCGACATCTTAACTTGATGGAATTTGTATTGTGATATGCTCCTTTATTCTGTATTCTTTGAGACGATGATGATGTCTAAAATCCCTTTAAATTCAAGTCTTCTTTTAGTTCTTTTTTCTTCATTGCTCGAGGACTAGCAATTATGTATGTTTGGGGGAGTTGACATACTTGGATTTTACATGGTTTTAGAGGATGGTTTTGTATGAATTTGAGCATATTTCGTCATTATTAGGCGTGTTTATATCAACTTCTCTATTATGTTGGTATGTTGACCATTTTGTTAAGAATGTGTAGATAAAAGGTACAATATATGTGGATGTGCAGCAGCCTTGGTTTGAGACAATATTTACTAGATATTTTGAAGGCTAATCAGCCCCTAATGCATATCAATCTCTTCGTCTTCGAAATATCTTCGCGTGGGTATCTCGCACGCCTCAATCGGAGTTCGGTAGAAGAAGTTATGGCCGTTATACGAAAACTGCGCTGTCCAGAAAATCTCACCCGACCGGGTGAATTATTACCCTATAATTCCACCAGGCCGGGTGGCGTAATTAAGCCTGCAGGACTCCAGAGAGTACCGAAGAATTCCCACCCGGTCGGGTGAATTTCCAGTGGATTAGTTCCACCCGGCCGGGTCCGTCATTTTGGCGTTTTTTAGAGCTGAAACGCAATTTTTTGAAGAGGAGAGAAGAAGGAAGAATTAGGTCAATTCTAGGCATTCTCCACAAGCGACAAAACACATCTCTCTCTTTGTGAAGGACTCTTGGAAGAAGATTGGAGATTCAAGCTTCAATTCTTCCGCCAATTGCAATTCGGATCATGATTTCCACTGTTTTTCCTTGTTTCTATTTGTTTTCTACCATGAACATGAGTAGCTAAACTTCTTTTATGTAGAATTCTTGGTGAAGATGCATTGATTCATAGTTTTAATCCAATTGACTTTGTTTTTATCTAGCTCTTGTAATTGTTTGGTTTATTCCTGCGCTTTTTCCTGTCAATTGCTTGATCACCAATTGGTAGTGTAGGGTTTCTTAGAGTAATCGGGAGGTGAAATAATTAGTCTGAAAATAGGAATAATTCACACCTTAATTCAATAAAACTCGGGAGAGTTGAGATTCTGAGTGGGGTCATTAATCTAATCGATCTGTTGGGAGTTAAGTCTAAGAATTAGAAGGGGACTTCAATTGTTACACTTAATCTGCGGATTTCTCACCTTGGGAAAGGGTTAAATTCATATATGTGATTGATTCAACAATTCTGGAGACTTTAAATGGTAATTTAATGTCAATTGGGTTAGGCTATGAGTTGTGCATCGGATCCTTGAATTCTGCATATTTCTTCATCTTTGTCTGCATCTTGCTTCTTTGTTCTCTTGTTTAAGTGCTTTTCTTTTTAATCTTTGATTTATATGCTTTTAGTAGTGTTAGTTTCAAACCAAAAATTTGGATCGTCTAGATAGTAGTTGAAATTGGTTCGTGGTACTTAGGTTTACACTTAATTGTCTCTGTGGGATACGATATACTCTTGCTTATTCACTACAATAACCCTGTACACTTGCAGGTAATATTTGGGTAAAATAAAGTTGAGTCAAGAGTACAAGGGAACGACGAGGAATTCCAATGATGAAGCTCCCAATTTAGGAAATAAGGCGACTATCTGACCCAGCAGAATGGCAAGGCAAAACAGGGGAAACAGGGGACTCCGCCTAGCAGGGGGTGGCCAAACCTGCTCTCCAAACTCCAGAATTGCTGATGTTGTTGCCACGGCGCGTCGGCTACACAGATCGTCGTGGTCTCAGCGGCAAAACGTTCACTACAGCTAGTCACCCGCAAGGGAGCTCGACGTCGTATCGTCCTCACACACCGTTTGAGCACCGTTGGAGATGCTCTTATAACTACTACTCTGATTAATTCAAATTAAAGTTAAGATTATAGTTTAAAATTGGGCATGTTCATTAGAAGTGAACCTTTTGAATCTACGAACTTCAGTTTGATAGTTTTTGGTCCATATAATTAAAGGCAAGCAAAATATATGAAATCCGAAAATCTAATCTGAACTCGCGGGAATTTATAATTTGGTTTGAATTTTTGAGATTTTCAGTTCGGATAAAGAAGCATTTTTAAAATTTTTGATGTTCAGTTGGGATATTTTAAAATTTGAAATCCAAAATATCTAATATCTATATAAACCTAATGAGTAATGACCATGCATAAAACATCTATATTGAAAATTTCTAACGATATTTGGCATTAGATTTTCGATTTTGGCATTGAATTTTTAAAAACTCCCACGTCTCAACACACCATGTTCAACATATCTATTTAGTAGATCAAAGTTCATTTTTAGAGACTGCAAAAAGTAAATGCAATTTGTTGCCATATTTAAAACACAATTACACAATAAAAAAGATTTAGCAAATACATTACAATGAAAATGAGAATTGTAACTTTGGTAGTAAACGTCAATCATTGCTAATTCTTCACCAAGCAAGCTCGATTAGACTAATTCACTCATTGATGGATAAAAAATTGGAATTTGTAGAATCATAGCATAATCTTTTGAACAATAAATCATGTGCAACAAATGTATAAGAGTAGAAATAAATACATACTAGTAGTAAAATAAAAGCAATAATAGCCGTAATTAAAACAAAACTGAAATTCATCTCAAAATCAAAATGAATACCTTTAAAAACTCTCAAAATAGTATACTCACTCCGATTGATTGACACTAATTCCTTTTTTCGTCCATCCAAAATTAATTGACAACCCTACCTCTCTCAGTCTCTCTTAAAATGTCCACCTTTCTTTTATAATTTGTCTCACTCAAGGTGTCCAATTTCTATATTTAAAAATGAATCACTCTCTCCTCATTTAACATATACAACTACATTTTTCTCTTTAATAATTTCAACTAATAGCTCATCCTAAAATCTCATGCCACCAAGAGTATAGACATCTTGAGTGAGGCGGATGAAGTACTACTTTTGGTAATGAATATACATCCAACTAACTTATTACACTCACATTTTATTTTAAAACTAATATATAAAAGTAGGACGTATATTCGACTAACTTTTTCAACTCACTTGCCACTATATTTTTTAAAACTAGAGCCGAGTCAAACGGACTCAACTAATCGAGGACGGAGGGAGTATTACAATAAACAAGGGGTATATACAAGAAAAATTTATCAAATGCTAGTAGTTCCCACCTTTTTTATCCGACGTTTCTGGCACGAGAAAAGGTTATTGTGATATTGTACTTGCATGGAAAAATATTATCGCACTTTGATTCAGAGTGAAGAGTGAAAAAAGACTATTTATGAAAAAAATTATGTTGCTCGGGAAACATTATCCACCCAATAAAACTTGTTGCGAAAATATGTCTTTGGATGTGCCTTGTGAAATCTGACATGACTATTTTAAACTACTACATTCATAATTCATCCAACGTTGAAATGAGATATTAGAAAAATATATACCTTAATTAGTCACAACATACTTAACCTATAAATAATGGCAGTGGGATTAACAATTTGTCATCGATCGATGCTCATTAATTCAAATGAAATCTGAAAAAAGTAGTAAAACAAAATTCTAGTATAATAAAAGTAGAAGAAAAGAGCACGTCTTCAACTCCCTCCTACTAATTATCTTCCAATTCCCTACCCTTGCTCTTCCTGCATTAGTATTAAATCACAAGAAAACAAAAATTATTAGTATTAATTAAATACATAGATTAGTTAGTTACTACCAAAACCATCTACATTTGTATGTTTAGAGAGAGAAATGACCTCACTCTCTGGGTGTTTTGCATTTATAGCATTCCGTCCTGCTAGCATAGTTGTGCATGGCGCATCCTAGTCTGCAAAAATTTTAAAAAATAAAAAAAAATTAGCAATATAATTCAATAAAATCTGAAATTGGGTAAAGATGAAAGATGTGTGTAATTAGCAATTACCGATTGCAAATCCAGTCGCCGGTTTTCCAGCCGGGAACGGCCTCGTAGGCATAGCCGCCGTAGGTGCAGTAGGTCTTGACAGCGCCGCAGCGGTAGCAGGTGCTTCGACTGGCGTAGTTGTGAGCGCCGCAGTTCATGGCGCCGCAATACCAGTCTCCGGCCATCACCTCCGTCCTCTGCGGCGCGGCATACGCCTCCACCTCAGCGGCCGTGGAGTACTTGGGGCAGCTGCACCGCTGGCACGCCTCCCGTTTCTTGAAGTTGATGTGCTGGCACGCCTGGCACATCCAGTCTCCTCCTTCTCTGCTCATTTTAGTAGAGTATGTGTTTGCTGTTGCTGGAATTGGAAGTAACTGATGTGGTGTGTGGGATTGTTTGAAGGTGGTGGTAAATCAGGAGAATGGATATCATGGCCTTTATATACTACTCCTAGTTGAGTGTGAGGCCCTTCAATTCAATTGTGGGACCCTAAAACTTGTGTTTTCTGTCGATTTGTCTCTTAACATGGGATTCCTATCTGACGACACATTTTTTTCCTATCCACAAACGTGCATTATAAAATCCTTCTACCTCAAGTCTTATAGTATGAGTGTCAAAAATAACCAACTCTAAATTTGATGGACTATTCCAATTATCGCTAATCAAATTTTAAATGCAATTTTGAAAGAAAATGTAATTCTGTCGGGGACGGATCTAGCATTAAGCTGGATGGGGCAAATGCCCCGGTTCATAATTCATTCTTAATATATATATAACCAACTATACAGATTTTTGTATTAATCTTCCACTAATAACCCTTCTTTAATTTTAAAAATTTCTCCATGTATATTTTTGCTCCTCTTGCTAAGAATTTCTAGATCCGTGTTATTCTGTTATTCTAGTATAATATGAAACACAATTTGTAACAGAGAGAAGAGTGGGGGTGTATGGTTAAAACTTATAAGTTGGAAAAAACAAGTGATGGATCAATAATGGCGCCTTTTGGGTGATTCGATATGCATTATTACAGAAAAAGAGTTGGAAATATTATTCGGTATTCTATGCCCATTTGCGGGGGTAGCTAGGCATTATGAGGGGTAGATGTTATTTGTGAGGTGCCGGTAGATGTTATTTGTGAGGTGCCTCCATATATTATTTCATTTTCACCCCCATATACTATATTTATATACATGAATTAATTGTCCCAGTCAAATCAAAGATATATGTCTGTGTGTATGATGTATAATGAGGGGATGGACTCGGATCACTATGCCAGTCTTCCACCAGTTAAAACATTTTTATCTTAATTTTCAGTATCTTATTATTCAGACAATTGTCACTTAGTCATACGATTCTTCTCTAATAAATAAGTTGGGGTCTGATCACCTGTATTCACATGTAAATTTTTATGTAATCAATAATATTTATGATGACAATATTGTTACATCATGGTGTATATTAGCAATTAATACGATAAAATGTAATGAAACTATTTTTTCAATGGTATTTTTAAGATGTTGGAAATACATATAGAGGTTTTATATGGTCCGGTCAATGTGGTTCAGGCTAGTGTAAAAAAATTGGAATCTATTCCTCATAATGCACATCCATTGTCAAATTCCAATACTCAATTGCACCCTTCTATATTCCTTCTATATTGAGTTACTCATCTTTTTTTTAAAAAAAAAATTGCTCACAAATCGTAATAATTCAATTAGTTTGGTAAAAAAAAGGCTTATTGGTTGGTAACATATTCTTACCACTAAACCAATCAGGCACATTTCATGTTTTTATAAACTCGATCCGGCTTGAATAATGATGTAGAACCACCTTCTTTGACCATTTTTGTTTGCATGCAATTTTCAACAATATTATAGTGCAATTTAATGATTATGTACATACCTTCTTTGACCATTTTTGTTTGGATGCAATTTTATAATGCATGCATGTGGTTACTCCTACTATGCATTTAACATGCTTGAGTTCATAGAGCAACTACAAAAAAGCTACAAAAAGAAAAAAAAGTAGATACTGCTATAAAACGGCCTCTCAAATTTTCCACTAATTAAGGAGGCCAAATTCCAGTTTAATTGTAAAGAATTTTTTAGTGCAATGCTAACATGAAAAAAAGTTACTACTATCTTTTTGCTTCAAAAATAGATAGGGTATATTCTGCAATGCTTTTGCCTGTCTGAAATAATTGACTGAAGGGCTATAATTTTATTCATATTTGTAAGATTCCTAGTTATTTTACACCTAAAAAGCTGACATTATTATGGGAGTGAGCGAATAAAATAGATCGAGAGGAATATATGACTCAATTATTAGATTAATCTATTGCTTTGGAGACCATTGTGTTACAACGAATCAGATAAATTTGACTTTTGGTAATTAATAGGCTAATTAGGATAAAATGTGAGTCCAGATGGATCAAATATTCTGTTTGCCTCTACTTTAATTTGTTGTGAGCATAATGCATTTTACAGTAATTCCACATACACAATTTCCATTTTCATTTTTTTAATTAAAACTACAATAAAATCTTTACTACTATTGGGACGTTTTTGCTTCCAAAAATGCACATTAGCTAAAGCTTATAAATATGCACGCCAAAGGTTTTTTACTTAAAAAATCGTTAGGTGAAGTATTGAAGTGATACTATATTTACTAAGTTAGATGTTGGTTACGTTCATATTTTTTATTCTTCATTTTGTCCTATTTGAACCGCCATTGAGCATGTGGTGAACCCCCTTCTCCTAGAAAAAAATAAAAAAACTTTAACAAAAAATAAATTCTTTAGATGAAGCCCCTGAATATTGAAATGAAGAAGGATCCAGGGACCAGGAATATCATAAATATATAGTTTGATATTTAGCCCGTCTATTAAAATATTACTCCGTATCCTTTTTTTTACCAAAAATGAACGTGGACGATAAAATATCTCATTTTATTTTTATTATTTTTAATAAGCTAGTAAATGTTTTTGTAATGTACCCCACAGCAGAAAGAGAGTACTCCATGTTTTATCCTTGAATGGCAATTGGCAATTTAACGAGCAATGGACCCAACGAGCTTTTTAATCAATATGATCCACGACATGACGAGATGAATGAATTTATCCGAAACAAAGGTTAGCAGGCAGGCACATGCGAACTGGGAAGGCGACACACATGCTGCTTCGTCTAATCTGCTCACAGGGTTGCATGATGGCCCGTTCGACCTCGATGAGGTGAACATTGATGACTGCGAAACGAGCTGCGGTTGAAAATGGGGCGGTTTTCAAGATCTTATTGTGGATGGTTCATGGTTGGAAGCCCTACATACTTTGAAGATTTGAAGTTATTTAATTTCCTTTTGAAAGTAGTACTAGTATATCTTTATTTTATTTTCAGTGGAGCCCCGGAAGGCTGACGTGGTATGACTTCACGTGATATGTTGACCACGGATTCGATAAGAGAGAATCACAGTTTCCATATTAAATATAAAAATAAATAATTCCTTATTCAATAGCTAGGACTAGTAGTTACTTACCCATTTATTCCCTCAGAAAAAGAAGAGGATATTGTTAATTCTCCAAAATAGTTACATGAAGGAATCCACATCCTAAAGACTGGGCGACGTGAAAAATAGCCACTGCTTTTTTATTCGTATATGATAGTGATTTTTTATATCATTCCAAATCATCGAGAGACGCAACTTATTGTTTTATAGAGAAATTATATTTATCATTTGAAATTGGTATTATAATTTAATTTCACGAATGAAGATTCTTGTTTTCCTTTTATAGAAATTATATTTATCATTTGCTTCCAATTAATTATGAATTCTTCGATCAGTCATGAGATTTGGTCTTAAATGTGTACGTGTATTTGAGAGAGAGAATGACGTAGATCATAAATTAGCTTTCTAAATAATACTCCCTCCGTCCCATAAAAGTTGAGACAAAACTTTTGGGCACGGATATTAAGAATTTATATTAAATAAATAGGAGAGATGAAAAAAGTAGAAAAAATAAGAGAGAGTAAAGTAAATGATGGAATAAAGTAAAAGTGATTAGATGTTTTGTCTTTAGTTAAAAAAGGAAATGCTTCAACTTTGTTGGGACGGACTAAAAAGAAATACGATTCAACTTTTATGGGACGGAGGGAGTAACAGCTAGCCCTTTCGACCATGAAGCCTTTTCCTAATTGGGGTGGAGGATAATAATTACTTTTAAAAAGTTAATTACAGTATATGTTAAACGGGGTACACGCTTTACATTAATTGGACCCAGCCCATACAGTATCCCCAGGATCTGAAATACTACTATTATTCAGTAAACTCCCCATAATGCTCTAAACCCTTCGTTTCACCCTCACAAATTCAACTATAAAATATTTCAAAATACCCACTTTCCATTGCAAATATGAGAAATTGTTACAAAAAGATAATAAAAAAAAAAGAAAATAAAATAAAATACTAGTATCATATTTAGAATTGAAGTACTGGTTTACTTTTAGTTGGAAAATTCAAAATTAAATTCACAACCAATCATATTATTAGGCGAGGCAATTCATAACCACACCAAAAAAAACAATTCACAACCACACCTGTAATTTTAGGGGTGGAATATTAAGATTAACTTTTGCAATATTTTTATGTAAACGGATGCATCAAAGTATACATTTTAACAATCCCATTATCTATAGTGATTGAATGGGGTGCTTGTGACTAGGTCAAATTTGAATTGAGCTAACACTTTATAGTATCATTTTTATACTTAGAAAAGTTGTCATACAAACACTGATTCAAATGATATTTTTATGATTACGAAATCGATGGTTGCATAAACGTTTTTAGAATCGAGTGGCATGATTCTTATCAAACATACAAAACACACCCCTCCTTTTGTCTTCAGACAAAGAGGAAATTAAATGGCAATATACAATGAAATTAGAAATAGAAACTCTGTTTCTGTCCTAAATCCATCTAAGTAAGAGTAAGATCAATCACAACAACCTAAGACACAAGAAGCAGAAACACTACACAACCCTCAGCAACCACAAGCAAAATGTTGACCAATTTCTTGTGCAGCATCAGCACAGGACGCTTGCCATAAGCAATCATAACAGGAAACTTGCATCTGCTATCCGAGGGGTCCTGGTCCGTGATCACGGCCAGGCCCGCGAAATCGCAATCCCACTCATTTTGATCCTTCAACTGATAGTACATGTTGAACGCGTACGACGCGTTCCCCTGCAGGCTCAGGTGATTGCACGACGAGCCGTAGCCCAGCGCCGTGCAATCAGACCGGCTGCAGGCGTAGTCCACATTCTTCGCCAAAGCCCACTCAACGTCCTTGGCGCGTGGGTCCAACACGCACCACCGCCTCGCCATGTAGGACACGCCCTGCACGGCCACAAGGCTCCTGTTCTGATGCGAGCCCGAGATATCGAGCTCGTATTTAGGCCTACCATCGAATTCCAATATCCCCCAGTGTCGCTCGAAGCTTCCTGGGTCGATGCTCTTGGCATCCTCGTCGATCAGGCTGAATAGATAAACATCTATTCTGCCTTTTCTCAGAGGTGTGCCCTGCCCACTCATCACGTGCTCGATTAGACCTTGATTGAATCTCTTAGCACTCTGTACATTTGCATGGACGTCACCATCAGTGGGCCATCCCACTTCACCAACTACAATCTTCATGCCAGGGTACCCTGCTCTGGTCAGCGACCAGAGCAGGGTATCCAGATTTGCGTCAAACACATTAGTGTAGACGCTGTTTCCGTCCCGGAGCGGCTTGTTGTAGCCGTCAAAGAAGGCGAAGTCGAGGGGGAAGTAGGAATTTCCGTAGAGGCTCAGGAACGGGTAGATGTTGACGACGAAGGGGGCGTCGTTGGAGTAGAGGTACTGGACGATCTGGACCGTCAGATCGCGTATCTCGGCGCGGAACTCGCCCGCGGACGGCACTGGGTTCGACTCGGGCGAGTTGTATACGTCGGCGTTGAACGGGACCGTGGCCTTGATCTTTGACCCGAGGCCGGCATTGTTGATAGCTTCCTGAATGTTCTTCAACGCTGGCAACGTCTGCTGCAAGTAGGTCCCGTTGTACGTCTTCAAAAACGGCTCGTTTCCAACGGCTACGTATCTACAGACGAGATTAATCAGTTTTTTTTCAGAAAATTATTTTCTTTTAGCAAATGAATTGAAAGTTAAAGGCCGCGACTCTACCACTAGGCCAACTCACACTCACACGTACTAATTAGTTTATTCTCGGATAAATGTATTGACTATATAATTAATTATGAAGAGCCTTACTTGATGTTGACTCCACCGGGGTAGGCGTAAGCAGTGACGTTGGCGTCGACCCACGAGGCGGCGATGGAGGGGTCGGAGCTGATCTCGGCCAGCATGTAGTTGGGGAGGGCGAGCATGACCTCGATGGAAGTGCCAGATAATGCATCCAAGATGGCCTCGTCGGCGTCGAACAGCTTCACCTTGTTGAAACCATTGTCTTTCAGCATATCAACCACGCTCCAAGGAGGCAATTGATGTGTTGCCATTGTGCCCCAATTCACTCCCACGCTATTGCTGCTGCTTGCTGCTGCTGCTGATGATTCTGACATCATTATAATCACGCACAACAAAACAGCCACATTTTCATGATAATTTAACTGTCTTCTCTCCATTTTGATTGAGGGGATATATTGTGCCTAAGAAAAAAGGGGGTTTAGTTATAGTAATGGTGTTTACTCTATTGTTTTTATGGTGTGAAAGAAATTAGATTGGAAACGGAGAGGTGAATAAACAGATTCGTTTCTTAATTCTGTTATTCAGTTATGCATGGGATTACGAGGAGACCCACTGTGAAAAGTGTGTGAATGGTGATGGGGTAGGTTGGAATTGAATTGAATTAAATTGAATAATGATGATAATAGATGTAAAGTTGAGCATGACGATGCCATGCAAAGATTTAATCTCTGATGCGTTAAGCCAATTGGATTCTACCAGATGGTAGGCCACAATTGAGTCAAGTCGGCCCACTCGCGAGCCTCTGTATTACTCCTCCGTCCACCAATAATTGTACCATAGTTGATCAGCTCACGTAGCCTTTGTAATGAAAAATTAATCGAAAAGTAAGTATTATCCTACTTTTATATTGAATTTATCATAAAATGTTAATAAATTGAGTTACTGAAATGTGTGACTCACTTGCTAAATATAATAAGTGAAAATGAAACATTTATTAGCAGAATTATTTGTTTATTTTTATCTATAACAATAACATATAGGGAAAACAAAAAAAATAAAATGAGCTAGCTAAAGCATCCTTAAATTTAGTAGGTCTAGTTAGAATCAAAATGGATATATAGGAGTATGCATTACTAATTTTATAAAGATTAACAATACCAATATTATCCAGCTAGTAAAACACAAAATATATTAGTACTATAAGTTTTGTAAGAGGTTGGTGTGATAACTTTGTTGCTGAAAAGAAGTGACTTTTGATTAAAAAGGATTATAAGAAGCATTATTTAATTAATTAGGCAATGCATATTAAATAGTGAAATAATGCTTTTAATGGATTTGAAGTTAGCCCTTCAAAAATGCATACTTTCCACCCCAAATCTACGTGTTCTCATCCCACTGCAAATCTTCCTTTCTTTCTTTTCATTTTGCTTTTCGTATTAATGTTTCAGCTTTTTCCAATTTTTCCTCACAAACTTTTTTCTCGTCGTCACAAAAGATATGGTGCTATTCCAGTTAAGATTAATGTATTCTTTTCACTTATCTCTTTAAAAGCATGTTTGATAGAGTGTTGACTCTATGGTTTACTTGGGGTTCAGCCATTCATACTCAACGATAAATTTTGTCACTAAAATCTTCTACTCACACACACTAAAATCATTTAGGTTGATAAATGGAGAATTGTTTTTTGTAGATAGTTATAGGGTTTAAGATATCTTAATTTGGCTAATTCTAGCAAGCTACAACTAATTATGTTCTTGGTCTTATCTGTTTAAGTTTAAAGTTCGGTTAAATTATTAGAGTTTAATCATAATTTTATTGGGCTTTAGGCTGACCAACCACTATCAATCTATGAATAAAGAATGATGAAATTGCATGTCCTAAGACAAATAAATAAATATAATAACAAAATAAAGTTAAGGAACAAAAGCTTAGTCATTTCGTATCATAGATATATAAAGCAAGAAAAATCATCAAAAGTTTAAAGTAGTCCTTTAGTGATTAAGTTTCAAAAGTGAAAGGATAAATATAATCCAACGACCATAAAATATAAATATGATTTAATGAAACACTATAAAATGTAACAATATTAGTACCTTATATTCCACTCAGCAGATAGTTTTGATTTGGTTGGTGGACTGGCTTTTAGTACAATTTTTGTTCTTATCCCTTCAGTTTTAATGTATGAAAAAAAAATTAATCCCAGAGTTTATTTAAATCCTACTTTAAAAAATGACACTGGTTGAGGAGACCCAACATCAGAAATGTCACACTGAATAGTGATGGTGGTGATTTGTGACCATTGTGGAACGAAAAAAAGTCGAACTCGTCCGAAGTTCATATTGAAGGATTTGAGATAGAATATTAGCAATTTAAACTAAAGAATAATGTAGAGAAAACTGAAAATAACTATATAAGTTATATCAGAGGTCACTCTTTCTATCACCGATTAATTTTAAAATGGAACTCATAAATTTTTATCACTTCAAAATGTTTAGAACGAAATCATTATGTAAGTCTCAAGGATCATTCCTTCTTTCACCAATTAATTTTAAAATGGAACCCATAAATTTCTATCAAGATGTTTAGAAGGAAACTCAACTGATGAAGAAGTGACAAAGAAAAAATGGATTTGTATGAGAGTTGGACAGTTGTGGGCCAAAAAACATTTTGGTTGGACGGTTGAATAGAAGGGGAATGTCTAGACTTTTAATTTTTATTTGTTGAATTGGTTATATGCTTTGTTGTATTGTTGTCTTTTGCTCACCCTTTGGTTTGAGCTTTTGAAATGAGGTTTTCTTGAAGAACCAATCTCTTTGTCTAGCAAGAAAAAAAGGTGAGGTTTTTCATCTAGCCATAGATCACAACGTTTTTAAGAAAAATGAGGGGGATTTGAGGATTGGTTTTTCGACTAATCTTGTATTTTCTTCATTTCTAATTTTGTAATGCATGTTATCCAATAGCTTTAGATGGAGATGCACCCCAACTGTTACATAAGGACAATAAGATAGAATTTGGTTATTCAAAGCATGCCAATTATAAGAGCTAGAGCTAAAATGATAAAGGAGTCTATAATACTTTTAGTTGTTAAAATAAAAGTTACAAATCCAAAAACAATCTACATTGGACCATATGGTGAATATTATACAAGTTGCTAGACTGCACAATGTATGAAGCTTGGACTCATTACATATCACATAAGAGGCCAAGTGGCCAACATTGAAGATAAGCTGAAGCATTTTCGTGCATAATGAATAAGCCAAAATGAAGAGTCTTTTTAAGTTAATTTTTGTGTTTATCAAGTGACATTAATAGTGCTAGAGTCAACACCAATGGTTTAGGAGGTACTTTTGACTTATTATGAATAATTTTAATAATCATAAGCGGTATTAATGACATGAAGCTCTCAAGAGTCCATTCTAGTATATAAATAACTTGTAAGCATGTCATTTTGACGCACCGTTGATCATAAACAAAACGAGACTTTGTCTTTATAAGTTGAATTCTCTATGTAGAGTATTTCACTTGTTTAGAACTTATCAATACATTTTGAGTTAGGTGAGGCATTCAACATACCAAAGTTCTTGGCTTATTATATAGTCAACGGGTCGAGGTTTCCATGCTCTTGAGTTGATCAAACTAGATATTTGATTCTAGAGAGACTGCTACAAACTCTTATACATGGGTTCTTAGATCAATATATCCAACGGGTCCTTCGCTCATATCCCAACCCATATATCATTGGCAAGGATGCGTTGCTTGGAGAAACTTGCTTCTCCTCGAGTGCAACTACTTCTTTAGTTTATTCTTCAATGAAAATTCAATACATAAGTTAAGACTTCACATCTCAATGTTTAGAATTGATGATGGTTCGTGTGTTTTATGCAAGGAAGAGTCAAATACCATGGAAAACATTTCTTCAACTGTAAGCTCTCAAACTACCTTTGGTATTATTGTCAAACTACATTTTCAAATAACCTTCCTATATTGGAGAATGAGTATTTGTAAAGATGAATATGATAGTTACTTCTCTTTAACTATACCTTTGTAGATGTTTTTATTATAGTCATATCAGGATATTGTTGTATGTCTAAAATCATCCAAGTTAATATTACGTCGCTATAATTTAGATGCTCTTATTATTGTCTCATAAGGATATTGTTGTATGTCTAAAATCATCCAAATATATATTACGACACTATAATTCAGGATGATTGACCTTTATTATACATCATAAATGTGAAAATACATTACATTAAATAATTGAAGTTACTTCAATATCAATATTAAATATAAGTCATTATAACAATGCTATGCACTTCATTGCAGAAGATCAACTCATATAATGAAGTAATTTCATTTCTATAATGAAGTTATTTTGAATTTGTACAAGTGCAAATGACCGTTGTCATGAAAATAGATACCTTATTCCAATACAAGGTAACACATAGTACTACATTTTTAACCAAACTCTATCCAATTCGAACAACAATTAACACTTAACAAGAACGAACAAGAAATAGATCTAAAATGCACAAGTCGAAAGGAAAAGGAAGGTAAACAATAGAAGACACTCAGAGGTGGTGCGGCGACGGGCGTGGAAGAGCCCTCACTACTGCTGGAGATGGCCAACACAAGAAAGAAAAGAAACTCATAAGAAAGGCCTATATAGTGGAAACCATACATGCCCTTACACTAGTGTATAACAATGCGTAATTACTGAGATAGGCATTTATTAAACGAAATATAGTATAGGAGTTGGGACTTTTATATATGATGAGGACATATGAAGAATAAAATTGGAATAGATTTTGAAAATGGCATTCACAGTGTGGGGTGTGAATTTACCGTATCGCCCTCTACTTCAATCGGCCGTTTCCGCGCAGCACACTGTCGCCGGGAGCAGCAGCTTCACTTGGAACGACGTCGTCAGCTTAACCCCTAAACATGACTCTTCCCACCTCCGCGGCTTCTTCCACCAAGTCGCTCTCTGCAATCGCAATTCCGTACTCGTCTAACTCTCTCAATCGCACAAACACATTGTCGCCTCCTTCTGATTGTAAAATTTCCTTGCAGGAAAAGATGTGTGAATTTATGCCGTTTGTGATTGAACAACAGGTCGTTGGCTACGTGCATCACGGGTAAATCCTGCTCTCTTCATCTTCACACCTTTTTCTAGGTCGAATTTGTCGTGTTTAGTTTAGTTTATTCTAGGTTTGAGCACGATCCTCGGTCCTTGATTACGTTGAATTCAAGTTGAATTGCATAAAAGAAGATTCGATTCCTAGGTTTCAAGTATACAGAATGAGAAAAGGAGTTAATCTCTTAAATCTTTGGTTTTATGATGTATTGGAGCTTGTTTCTTCAGTGCATCACTGAAATGGAGAATTAATCTTATCACGAAGCTCTCGAATAGTATTGCAGTAATAATGTTTATATGCTTTTCTCATTGTATGCTACCAATCTATGGTTTAGAGATGAATAGGATAATATCATACTGGGGCTTTTGAATTGGAGTTTTGGATTATTCTACAAGGCATTAACCTACTGAGGAGGTGGCATATGATGAAAGACTCGTTCGTCAAATTCATAATTTAACATGAGAGATCCCTGATGAATGATACTTCTTTGTTCGCTGCTGAAATAAGTTTTCAATTCATTTTTCTTTTGTTCGCTGCTGAAATAAGTTTTCAATTCATTTTTCTTTTGTTCGCTGCTGAAATAAGTTTTCAATTCATTTTTCTTTTGTTCGCTGAGCAGGTTTGCCGATCATTTGAGGACTTTTAAAGATGTATTCATTTTTCCAGAAGGCTCATCTTATGGCAGCAATTTCAGATTCCATTTAGCATTGCATCCATTGCTGAGTACGCCTGAGGACAGGACAAAAGCTGTTGCAGATGTGGTCAAGTGCTTCGCTAACAAACTTATACCAGGAATTCGAAATGAGGTACGTGTGATCACAAATATGTTTAGTTTTACTGTTGCAATTTGTTACTTGATGAAATTATGTTGGATGTGTAGTGGATTTGCAAAACATCCATCTTCTTCCCTTTTTAAGTGTAATAACTTACACATATCTTACTATGTACAGCTCTATCCTGTTACGTCCTCTTTCGGGACGCCGGAATATTTCTCTCTGGAACGTGCAGCAGCACCATATTTTGGGATAAAGGTGCTCAGCTTTTTCAACATAATCCAGATTTATGTGAAATCTTTTTTCTTCTTCTTGTTATTTTTGCATTTTTCTTCTAGCTGGTCACTAGTGTGTAAAATAAGGGATTTAAATGATGGCTACCATTACTATTGTTGTTGTAAGTTTTCTAGCTAAGATAGGGTCTATGATTTTTCAAAACAATCTATACTTTTTACTCTTGTTTCTTAGCTTTGGACTTAGCACTCCAATTTGTTAAGTGCAGCATGTGTTATATCCAATATTGAAAGAATGCAGTTATGAAGCTTCTATGTATTAATTGAAGGAATAATATACTCATCTTCTCTGTATGATATGCTTTCATGCTAGGCTTATGGAATTCATTTAAATGGCTATGTTGAAGGAGAGAAGCAGGACTATTTGTGGGTAGGGAAGAGAAGTAATACAAAGTCCAAATATCCTGGCCAGCTTGATCATTTGGTTGCTGGGGGCCTGGTACGACTCCTTTTTATGTCATGTGTCAAAACATTCTAATGCCTGCCTCTTGGTTACTTAATTAATAACTTGATAATGATTTTGGAGCGGCATCAATCAGCCTTCTGAATGAAAATTCAAACTCATTTGCTCGCTTATTTCTCCTGTTCTTCTCAACTTTTTCCTTTCAACAAATCTGGTGTACACTCGCTTGTGCAGGAATATCCTTTCTCCAAGGAGCATACTAGATTTATTTATTCAAAATAGTAAAATTCTTACTGGTAATATCAAAGTCTTTTCTCCCTCTTTTCATAGAAATAACATATGCATGTGCACAGCCTCATGGAATATCCTGCATGGAGAATGTTGTGAAGGAATGCAAAGAAGAGGCTGGGATACCAAGGTCTATTTCCAGCAAGTGAGTTTCACAAGACAAAATATCTCCTTTTCCTAGCCCGAACGGCTCACGTGTATGCTTTATTGTAAAATGTTCTCCAAACATGATAAATGATACTCCGAAATACTTCTGTTCACTCAGGGCCAAAGCTGTCGGTGCTGTAACTTACTCGGACATTGATGGATATAGATTCAATAGAGATGTTCTTTTCTGTTATGATCTGAAGCTTCCCGAGGATTTTCTTCCTACAAATGAGGGTAAGGTTCTTAACATGTAAGCAAAAAAAGCTTCATTTCACACATTTTGTTTTACCTGCAGATGGAGAGGTGGAAAGCTTTAGACTACTCCCTGTTGAACTTGTTGCAAATATCATAAAAAGCACACAATATTACAAGGCAAACTGCAATCTTGTTATTATAGATTTCCTGTTTCGCCATGGGTATGATCTCTTTCCACTCCCTGTAAGCTCTGGGATAAGTGAGACCTAATTCATTTTACTATTTGTATTTGCTTTGTTTGTATATTTATGCAGGTATATCAAACCTGAAGCGCCTGGATATTTGAAGTTATTGCAGAGTCTGAGAAGTGGAGAATGCACATAAATTTCACTCCTTCATAAAAGAAAGAACTGTGACAGTTTTCGAAGGCTCTGTTCACTAGTGGATTTGTCGAAAAAGAATTTATAGTCATTCGTTGATTATATTGAAGCACATTAGAGCCCGTAAAATAAAATCCATTTGTTAGAAACGAATACTACATTTTAATGCATCTTTCTCGAGTCTTGCTCCAATAATAATAATTGTATTGATTATATTGAAGCACGCTAATACTTCAGGATTTACTGAACGAATTTTTTAGCAATTCGTCTGTGTATTGGAGCTTGTTCCAGTCATTACTTATAACTTGCACAATTTTCAAATTACGTACTTTTTATTTCGAAAAATTAGAGTCAGACAAGTTTTCGGACGGACAACGCACATGGTGCTACTTGAAAAGTACTCTATTAAGTCTGGATCTTCAGCTTTACTTTAATAACATGGAAAGCATTTGCCTAAACACTGTTTATCCACCGATAAATCAAACTCTCATCTTATTCCAAATAGCTGAGAATCTTTAGTAGCATAGCTGGGAAGCGTTGCAGTCACCACTCACACATTCAATTCCCCGATTTCTGGCCCCAAAGGTTCAAAAAGAGCTTCCACTTCAGCAGGATTCACTTCGTCTAGGCTTGGCGGATTCCACTTGGGATTCTGATAACAGACAAAGATATCAGAGATGGACAACATTGGCACAAGACTCAGCAATAATTAAACGCTTCAGTTTGGTTTACTAAGTGCTACTGTTAATTGTTTGATGGTATAAGGAAGTGAAGCTTTCAAGTAACCGAGTAATGAAAAGCACTGCAATTAAGTAGATAATCTCAATCACAAGGTTCTGTGATTCTTTGCTAATCTGTGTAGATAATCAATCGTGGTAATCCTATCTAAAGATGGGAGAGGTCAGTGCTAGTTTTTCTGATCAAGGACAATTATTCCGATACAGAGACGCATGTCAATATCCAATGTATAGGAAAGAGAGTTTATTTGTAGCTCATGAAAGATGTGCAAAACTAGCCTTTCTCATGTTCTGCTTCTGCTTTCACTAAAGAGCAAACTTGCAGAATAATATACTGCCAAAACTATCAGCACAGCTATGACAAGCAAAAGGACAAAAAAATATAGATATGCCAAGCTTAAATAAAACTAGACAAGCTTAAAAAAGAAGATACTATTGATTTGCAAACCTGATTGCAAAGTTTAAACAAAACCAGGCAATTTCAACTAATGAGACCAATGGAGAAGTGACTTCATTATAACATACACAAGGGTGGTACTGGTAAAGGAGGAGATGGTGTGTAAGATGAATATAATTCACGCCAACCAGAAGAGTTTCTAATAAGAGTTACTAATACTAAATAGTGTTTTATGTCCCCAACTTTCAGTTTATTCCAAAAAAAATTCCACAACTTTCATTTTTTTCATCAAATGATCCCAACTTTCAGCATTTCATATAAAATGTCCCGCTATATTCGGTCGCGGAAAACTGATTCATCTCGCCGCAGTCTGAGGTTGGAATTTTTTTCCTCTTCAACACGTGAAAGTTGGGGATATTTTTTGAAATACGCTAAAATTTGGGGACACAACACTATTAACCATTCTTGTTTTTTGCTAAAATGGTGTTGTTTCATTTCATGTATTGAAGAGGAAAAAATTTCAACCTCATACTCCAGTCAAATGAATCAGTTTTCTGTCACTGATTTTTTTTGTTGAACATTTTATGAAAAAATCTGAAAGTTGGAGACATTCAATGAAAAAACAAAAAGTTGGGAGATTTCTTGGAATATGCTGAAAGTTGGGGACATAAAACTTTATTAAGGGTCTAACAATAATCAGAAGCAAAACATATTAAAGAGAACACGCCATCGCTCACCTGATCTTTGTCCACTAAGACAGCTCGGACGCCTTCTGAGAAATCATTTCGAAGAGAAGACCTTATTGCAATTCGATATTCAGTTTTCATAACACCAGTCAGCTGGAGAGAGAATGTTACAAGACAAAAGCAGTGAGGAAATATGTTGAACAAACTTGAAGATCAATGTTTGAGTAAGACAAACTTTTTCCTTTCTCCCTAGCAGAGAGGGTTGATGGGGGTAAGAAAAGTAAGGCCACTACCTTGGATAACTCGTCATTATTGTTGCCTTGAGCAGAAGAAACTCTTGAAAAATGTTTATCTGTGAGGCAGAGAGAAAAGGGGCCTCCTTTCTTGAGCCCTTGCAGGGCATCCTTAGCCCATTCTGCCACTGGCAAAAAGAAGAATAAATATACACATTAAACTATTTCCCAGTAAGAGCAGGGAGGAAAAAAGAAATGCATGTTAAACATTCAAAGATGAGAAAAGAACAAAAGGATTAGAGCTCACCCAGTGAATCACCACTTAGCTGATGATTTTCCAGCTCCTTTATAACCTCCTTAACGGATTTGTTACTTCCAAAGGTTGAAATTATCCGGGGTAAAAGCAACTTCAAACGAGGTTCGGACTCCGGATTTCTGCTATATTTTTCCACCAGTGCTCTGATGTCATGATCAGGGTCCTCAGAACTACATTGTGAACATACAATTAGAAAATTTGTTTGATGAATGACACTAAAAATATGTCCTATAGATGCAAAACCACATAGATATTAAAATGAGTAACATGGCAACATTTATCAAACCTTTGCATTTTGATAGTGTTAAATGATCTAGAAGGTTCCTATATTGAACTAGAAAACAAGATTAGTCACTTCTCTGAAGTGCTAGACCCTGATGGCATAATTACAGAAGTGAAAATTCCAATTACAAGCAAAACATAAACCTAGTTAACACTGTTAGAGGTAGTAAATTAAAAGCAATTTTTAGCATAACAATGTTTATCATATCAAGACAAACATACAAGGTGGTCGCCAGGAGATCGTCCTTTAGTGCAGCCAAGCTCCCAGAAGGAACATAATGACTTCCCAGACCAACATATAGAGCATCAGCTGGCGTTGATATTCTATTTCCAGTCAATCCAAGATAGGCCCCTGAAAATCGAATAGGGATGAGAAACACAATGGTTAAAAGAATAGATCATGAACAGAAGAATCCCCAATTTGTATCATTATAAATCGGATTGTTTCTTAGTAAACTCATATATGAATCTATGTGTCCTAAAAATCTGTGAACAGCCAGGTCCAGAGTTTCATCATAAAATATACAGTTTGAGTTTTGAGCTTAAAATCAATCAAAAGCTTTTAACAGAAAGGAGGCAGACTGGAGATTCCCAAGTGTAACCAACTAAAAAGCAAGGGACTGACCTACTGCTCCTTCTCCAGGACTTTTTGCTGCTATATAAGCAAAGCCAACATCTGGAAATAACCCAATACCATTTTCTGGCATAGCAAGGACTGTTTTCTGAAACAAATGACACACACGATTAGATATTTTAGATCTTTATCTAATAAGTAGTGGCATCAGACATGATGCTACAAAATCGATTACCTCAGTTATGAGCCTGTATCGACCATGACCAGACAGTCCAATGCCAAATCCCATTGTAATACCATCCATGAAACAGATATAAGGCTTTTTGTACTCAAATATTTTGCATATAAGAGAATATTCCGCAGTGAACACCTAATAATTAGCTCAAAATGATGAGTGACTTTTTTTTGAGAAGCACATACACAAAAAATATATTAACGCAACAAAAGCTTCTACCATAAAACATCAGTAGGTGCAAGAGTGTATCCATATTGAACTGCATATACACTCTGTGCATTATGTGAAATAGTAAGTGCACACCAATCAAAGAAATTCAAGGCAGAGCAAGATACTTTTCCAAAATCAGTGGCACGATCTTACACGATCTTATAAGTACATTGACCCTACAAGGAAACTTAATCTCCTTTTTATAAATCATTACCTATTTAAACTGCTTTATTGCATGAGATAAACCAGTTCTTTAGAACATACTACAATGCAAAGATATAAGTTTCTGTATGTGTGGAATAGAGGTAAAACCTGCATACAAACAACTAAGCAGAAAATAGTAACCAACATGACATAATTGCGTCACTGAAACACCACATCTAATTTATTAATGCTTGATAAAGTAGCATGCACTTTGTTTCAAGGCGTTTAGATGCTGAAGTTATCAAGATTCAAGAATGAAAAACAACTCTTTCATAGCATGCAAAATGATTCAATAGACCTAGAATATCTATATGGTTATTATTAATCAATTTTCCACTTTTGGATCCACAAGACCTCAATCATGTCTGACAGTTGATTTTTTGTTGCAATCTGCTTCACATCACCACCTGCATGCAAAGTAGTTAACTAAGAGTCTCAGCTGCCAAATCAAGATTCCAGCCAAATGGTTTTCCAGGAAAGGGTACTACTTATACAACCACAGATCAAGAGGGAAAATGAGAGATCCAAAGACAGCCAAATTTAGATGCCACTTGCAAACAGTAAAACTATAGGTCTGTGTCACAAAAATTATATTAATTATTCTGTGACAATAGAGGAACCTTCTGGACAAGAGGAGTGGATTTGTCCTTTTGAATCTCAGCAGCAACACCCTTAATATCCATTCCTGCATTGATCATGAATGTTTACCCTCAAAACCTTTCCAGACTCATGAAGCCACAGTAAAACCCCTAAATAAATATCACTAACCCACCATGCTCCGAGTGTAATACAACAAGTATATAACAGAATCACAACAAGGCAGTCCAGAAACTAGACTACAGTAACAAATAAATAAATACTACTCATGAAGTTATGAATGAGCAACAGCTCTGTGACCTGCTGAGAATGCGCGAGATGAGCTGCTTTCAACCAAAACGCACTTCACTCTGGGATCCAATTCCCATTCATCAAGGTAACTCTTATATTTGACGTCCATATCTACATAGAATAAAATAAATCCCACAGTTAGCAGCAATTACATCCGGCACAGATGAAGAGGCGCTCGAATTTAACACACAAAATCAGTAGAGATTTTCAAATTAAGCTCCAATAATTATTATACTAGATGCAAATCAAAATGTTAGAAAAGGAAAGCAGGCGCAAAATAAATAGGGTGAAACCTAAATTCATGGCATTAAGTGCTTTGGGGCGATCGAGAGTGATGAGAGCGACGCCGTTTTGGAGCACGTTTCCTCTGACGAGGTCATCGGCCATAAGTGCAAAGCTTCGAAGGGTTGAGTGGCGGGGATTGTATGAATTTGCAGAAGATCGAGATGAGGAACGGAGGAAGGAGAGAGTGGAAAAGGGGGAGTGATTTAGAAGATGAAGCAAAGTTCGCATGATTTCTTTAACACCGAATAAATAGTTTGATTGCCCATTTTAACTTATCATTTCATTAGTCCACCTCACCCTACCCAAATAATTACTACTCATTCAGTTTTTGGACTAAACAAAGGATCCTTTGTTGACTTTAGGCTTTGGGCCATCACCTTCTTTTAAATACATGCAAATCAACTAGGAGGATAATTGTTGAACTTTATGTACCCAAAAAATGTTCACGATTTAAAGTATTATTCACTTTTTTGCATTTTAAACGAATGGCTCCTACTATTCACTTAAAAGTGGGTCCACATTTCGCTAATTCATTTTCTTATTTTTGTCATAAAATCAAATAATTTCTTAAAGCTGTGACAAATCAAAATAGAATTATAAATGGCGGACAATGAGAATAAGACTTAGGAGCTGATATATAAATAATGTGTGCATCTTGCTTAAAAGTTTTGTGTCATACTCACATTCTTCGAAGTACTTGCAAATTAACAAAGAGACTAAAATTATTAACTTAATGCATTGTGTGATCTAGGTGTCAATGTAAATATGATGTCTATATCTGTGTTTGAACAATGAAATATAGATTCATTCAAGTCAACAATTATCAAGTTGTAAATGACGAATATGATAGTTCGCTGACCTATAGAGATGGTTGAAGATGTCTTGGTAAAAGTAGATGATTTCATTTATTCCATTGACTTTGTGGTGGTAGACATGCAAGCGTACACAAATGTCTCACCTATCATAGGATGACCTTTCCTTGCCACAAGCAAAACTTTAATTAATACTCCTATGAGAAGATGCGCGATCAGTTATTTAATTTGAGTGGCATAAATGGAAAAGACCATCATCCATATTAAAAAGACCACGACAAATTTTAAATGAACTAAAAGAGACAAGCAATTAGAATAATGCAAAATGATCGAAGTGATTGAAGTTGAGGAGCATAATAAAATCTCTACTATGCCACATGAAGAGAACAGTTTGCCGGAAATCTATTGCTTAGTGAGGGTAATCTAAGCATATAAATGCTAGTCAGAATTCTATTTTCTTGATGACGGCAACATTGACTAAGAGTTATCAAAATTGGGCTAGCAGGCCCAACTAGATTGAGGCACAAGCCCATGTATGAAGCAGGCTGGCTTGGGTCATGATTTTATTAATATTGCTGGGCTTAGCCCAACCCAAGGCCAAGACTCTGTCATTGTTTAATTTTTTTTGTTTTATGTATACTAAAGAGATATTAAAAATATTATTTGCAAAAAAAAATTTGAATACCAATATACTCCTATGAATAATATTTTTAAAGATAACTTCACAATCATATCCTATTGTATCTTGAATAAAAAAGTATGAGAAAAATTAAATGCAGCCAAAATTGGATGATTGTAGGCATTAGACTATTTGTGGTTAAGTTCCTTCGAGGTCATCCGATAAAATTAGAACAATATAGAGAAGATTAGCATGACACATGTGCATGAGATGCATTAAATGAGAAATAGACTATTCTTAGTGTTTTGTTATTTGATTACATTATTATCTAAGAGGATGGGTTTACAAAATGGCCTGATTGGAGCTCATTTCAACTAATGAGCCCAGTCCAAACCCACTACATTTCTACATTGGACTAAGGTATTGGCCTAAATAGTAGTATTTCCTTCGCCTCATAATAGATGTTATACTTTCCTTTTTTATTTGTTTCACAAAAGATGTCACATTTTCATTTTTAGAAAAAGTTCTCTCTCACATTAATATAAATATATTATTTTCTCTCACCACTCAACACACAAAGCAACATCTCTTAAAATTTCGTCCCATTATACAAGTGTGTATATTATGGGACGGAAGGAGTATATAATATCCTTTTGATCAGTTCACTGTTCATGGCTAGCTGTCATCATTATTATTAAAACAATTATATAACCATCTTTTTACTAGATTTCGTTCTAGTTCTAGCATAACTGTGAAGGAACAAAATCGAATATTCATGCTCTATACATAGATTATATAGTTTGTTCACCTAACCCCCAATAGCAAGATCCCTAGATTGATTTTTGAATATTCACTGTTCACTACGGTCACTTTTCTTGACCATTATGAGTTGAACAGTCGAAGATTCAATTATATTCCAAATCAATATTGGCCTCTCATCTTGTCATGTCGCCTTCAGTTTTAAATATCCAACCATTTTTTTCCTGTCTTATTTAAATGTTGGTTTATATGCCGTGGCAATCGATGATTCTTATAAGTAAATAGTGCGGCATGATAAATAGAGTATTAAATTCCTTCATCAACAATATCATTGTAGTATAAATGAATCAGCCGTCATATCCAACAATAAACCATAAACCGATGAAGTCAGATCAAGACAAGGATGGACACCTCCCTACAATTTGTAGCAATTCATAATTCATATACTAGTTTTTTAAATTTATATTTTCCACCGATTCAGCAGCTGGAAACAAGATTAGTTAAAGCCCTTTGCTACTATACAGATTACGTATTGGAATTTTCTTTCAACACTAATTATTTGATTGCATAATTGGAGAAAGAAAAGGACCACAACTGCCCACCTATGAACTAACTTTCATTACCAACACCAAACAAAGGCTGGGAAATTTAATGGAAGCCAGCATACAAAAAAAGGAGGATAGGTACTTACAATGACTTGAAACCGATTGTATTTTCGTCAAAAGGAATTAAAAAATAACGAAAATTAACCAAAAAAAAGAAAGAAAATAAAAGAACGGCATAAATTAGACTGGATATTACATTGGGATTGAGAGAATAAAATGGGAGATAAGCAAGTAGTAAGAAAGTATTATACTAGACTGTAAGAAAGGGCGCGCGCGCTGGGCCAAACCGTCATGGCTGCACACATCACATTAAGCATTTTCGTGCGGGAGCTGCCCAAAGCTTCCGATCTTGTCAACAAACTTCGGCCTCCACTTGGTCCGCCCCTTCACAATTTCACCTCCACCCTCCAATCGAAGCAAATGCTGGCACTCAACAATGCCAGGGCGAGACGAGTCGCCACTACCATCCTCAACAATTGAAGTGAGTGACTGCAGCACACTGTCTCTCATGCACTCCCTCCTGTATTCTAGAGTCATACCAGCGAGCTCGTGAGTCTCCAATATTTCTAGTGGAGCACTCTGCAATAGAAGACAAAACACACTTTTAACAAAACTCAACTGCAAACGAGCCAGAACTAGCAGAATGACTGCACAAAATAGTAGAAATTGCATGTGCACAACTAATTTTTGCTGAAGATATTTAGCCATCCCTAATTTGACAGAAGCTTTTAAGGACTGCAACCTAAAGTAAATCTATAAAAGAAAATCAAGCTCAATCAAACTTAAGGATATAAGTATCTAATTAAGGGGAGCCCAAGAAACTAGTTTAGTCACAAGAGCCAGAATCAATGATGCCACTCATTTTGTCTGCGGAAATTCAATGCGTCTCAAGTTTTTGTTTTTAAGTAATGAAAAGGCAAGTTGCAATTGTTTCTCCCTAGATTTTTGGCAATCTTCTCAGCAAATAAAATGGCTTTTAGAAAAATTAAAGCAAACAAAAGAAAAAGCAAATTCCATGCAAATCTTGGCAGGAGTCTAGTCTAATTATAACCATAAAAAAGCAAGAGGTCACATCCTGCATCTCTAATAGTAGTAATAAAAAGATGTTCCAAACACTTCAAGGCTATTTAAAGGGCACATTGCTAATTAAGTAAAATTCAAGGTAAAGAAAATGCTTACCTCTAGTATCCAACCAACATATTTAACATTATTCACATGTTGATTCACATCTAAATCACTCCATCTAGGCTGCACACAAAGGACACATGCTTTAGGAAAATGAAGATAGAACTGTTACTGTGATCATTGTAGGACAAAAGAAAAAAAAATCAACAAAAATAGACTGCTGCTTACAGTCAAACCACTATGAATGTTCTCTGCAGTCTTTTCATCAAGCTTTGGTAGTTTCCTACTATCGTCATCCACTAATGGAGGAGAATCCACAAAGTAGCTACCTATTTCACCTCGGACCTCATCCGGCATTTTGGATAACTTCCGTGTCTCTTTATTCATCATCACCCATAGACTATCCAAAACATAAAAACACATTTCAATTTCAAAGTCTAAGTGTTGTAAAATGCAATATACAACACTTAATTCCAGCTTCACTTTTCATTTTTTCCAATCCAATGAAGTAGAGCATATTAAGATCATTTTTCTACTGTTCATCATTATCAAACTAGTTCTCAATAAAAAAACAGCTGCATCACTTGGTAATGCTTCGAAGATTTTGTTGATGTTTCATGAATATACCACATGTTGCTTGGTCAAAAAATTCTAACCTTGTAGCTCTAGTTAATATATCGCCAGTGTTACTATCACGCACAAGCCAATCTCGACGCATACCATTCTTTCCTGATGCAGCTACCCAGGTATCTACTTGAACAACATCACCCCTGAAAACAGAACATCACCCCATCAGATTATAACTAATAAGAACACTCAATTGAACTTCTTCAAAACATTAAATGGTCAAATCTGTTTTACTAATTGTTTGACAGCAAAAACTTACCATGTCGGGTAGCGATCTACAGCAACCTGCATTTTGGAAACCACCCAAATTAAATTTCGTTTGCACATCTCCGGTGTTGAACCAAAGCCATCAGCCAGCAGCCCAGCATTTTTTACGTGATTTAGAGCTGTTTCCTGTAGAAATTGAGCAACTTCATCTACAAGGTGCAACCAGAACACTAAACAATTCACAATCACAGAAATACATGAAGGCATAAAAAAGAATCAGCGTGCACCTGCAAATGATTCATCAGTGTTTCTACCGAAGCAGTCCTATCCGCCCCTATTTCATAAGATCTAATACTGAAGTTTTGACGAAACACAAAACCACCTTGTACAATCTGCCCCAAACCAAAAGGATCAACAAGCATATCTGACCGTTTTGGCTTCCAATCAAGCATCATCCATTGCTTTTCAGCTGCCAAAAATATTGTAGTAATGGCAGCAAGAAGCATGCTCCAGTCAGGCAATTGGTTGATGAATGTCCTCGGTGGAGGTGACATGTCCTCAGTCTTCAGAGACTCCATAGAGCCAACCTTAGAGCCATTGACCTTGGGAGGGGCTTGTGCGTTAGCCTTAACGTGCAATCTTCCCGACGATGTGGATTTCGACTTAGCATTGGTGCCACGTGCATCAACACTTGCAGGGACACTCCCTAATGCCTTTCCTGGTGTTTTTCCAGCAGAGTCTGAAGCTGGAGAAGGTATTTGGAGAAACGCAGAAGTTGCAGCAGTGGCGACCATGATGTTAGAACACTGTGAATGAAAGGATAGGAGGCAATTGAATGATATCTGGGCTAATTCAACCACCACGAGTACTATATCACCAAACTCCCTTCAAGTATGACATGTCCTTCCTGAAAACAGTGCAATATACAAGAATAAGAATACAGTGCTGCCTAATTTCTGCACAGTTTGGGTAATTTATTCTCGAGAAATGTTGCGTCAAACACAATACCCGCATGAAGGGGGTAAAAAGAGGCAATAAATGTCATCACACAATTCAAATGAGCATTGGCAGTGTTCCTTTTCAACACAAACAGTCCCCAGCTCACAGACAAATAATTCAAAAGCAATTGCAAAACGATTCAAATACAGCACAAAATACACGACCAGTCATGGTTTCGAATTATTCACGCGCATGCGCTACGCAGAAAATAACAAAGCATAAACACAGGCGACAAATAAATTACAAATCCGCCAGAGCCAATGAAAACCACAGCAGATCTGAACATTCAGCCACAAAAAAAACGACACAATGCAATTAAATTCGAAGGCAGACGAGATAAATCCAAACCATCCCGATCTCGATACAAACCACAAAACAAATCGCAACGCATGGAATAAGCAAAGCCACACGCACCTTGACGGTCGAAAAAAAACACAACGAAAACGAAGTCCAAAAATGAATGCGATCAGATAATTGAAATCATCAATGTTCGATCGGCAAACCCGTACGTAGCACACGCAATTCCTAGGGTTTGCTCTTTGTGACGCAAATTTCAGGTTTTCCTGATTACGAAGATTCTAAACTAATTTTTTCTCTTTTCTGAGGTTTTTCGACCAGCACGGAAAATTCTCGAAGAGAGAGAAGGGACAGCGCATTCGATGGTGGAAGGCAATTGCGTCGAGCAGCTCCTTTTTATAGTAACAAAAAACTAAATGCAAAAAATAATTGCAAACAGCCCTCTCCTTCAACTTCCTTATTAATGGCCTCCTTTTTCATCTCTTGTGCCGGTGTTGCCCCTATCTTATCCCCTATTCACGATAATGCCATCATTGTATGGATTGTGCAACAACAATTTCATCCAATATTTTATTTCTGATTTGGATAGTTTGCAGTAATTGCAATTTGCATTGTTTGGTAATCTATACTTTTGTTTTTTTTTCTAGCTGGTAACTTATTCAAAATGATTAAAATATTTCAGAAAATTAGTTTTGGCGATGATTTTATGAATAAAATATACCCCTAAGTCCTAACCTTGTTCTATGAAAATAAGACTCCCTTTTTAAACAACTTACTTAAACGGCGTTTAAATGAATTTAATTCACGATATATGTATGTCATAGTATAATATTAATGGAATAAATTGATCAAGATTTACATTCTCCTTAGTTGGTAATTTCGGTGCAACTGAAATTATAGTGCTACAATCTTACCTTTTGTCTTATACAATTTAAACATGTAGTAATAGTATTAAGTTAGTGGGAATATAGTTTAGGGGTTCGTGTCAACGACTGATAAAACATGATAAAAATTAAAGAATTGATTTCAGGAGATTCCTCATAGTTATGTTGGGAAATAAAATGAAAGCAGACGAATTTTTTTTGTAACATAGGAGTGTTTTAGAGCTGGAATTCACCATATGTATGGAATATTTTAAACCATATATTTAGAAAAGTAAGTTGATAATTAATTCAATAATTAGTTATGTATTTGTTTACTACTTTGCTTCATATTATATTGAACATGAGTGATTATTTTATAAGTTAGCATACCAGAATTTGGCCTAAAATTTTTAAGTTGCAATACAAATTAAAATTTAACAAATAGTATATTGTAAGTTGGAATTTAACCATAGTTGAGTAGATACAGTAATTGTGGGCTTTCCATGGCCATGGCCCTAACAATTTTGAAAATTTAAAAAGATAATTCAATGTTATCAATATAATTAAATATATAGGAGTATAGTATTGAATTAACAAAATTTTAAAATTTGAAATTTGTCTCCATTATAATTTTAAATTAATGGGCCATGACTAATTTTTCTCTCCTTTTGATTATCTTTACTCCAAGTACTCTTCAAGAAATCATAATAAATATAAGACTGTTTTTCTACTTGTTAAGTATATAGTTCGGTATGTTTTAAGTTTGTATAAAATCTTATGAAAATAATAGTAAAATGTCTTTTTGAGTTTTGACCGTCGAGAGTCACTCAAAAAATTATATTCGCTAAGCTTGTTGATCCAAAAGAGAGGTATCGAAAACTCATGGAAGGAGTCTCACAAAAATCTTATTGATAAAGAATCAAAATGAAAAAAAATACCAAAGAAAAAGAGTACTCGTTTGAAGTACAATTAATGCAATAAAAAATAGGTAAATTATTCCAATCTAATTTTTAAAATTGTTTTCATTCTTAAAGGGAAACAACAAAAGGGCAGGTATTAAGCATACAATGCCAAGACAGTGTAATATTCATCTTTAAAGAGGTGATTGTCTAGAAAAAGAGTTCCATGTGCCCATAATTATTGACGTATAAGGAATATTTATTTTTAATTATTAGCACAACAAAGAGGTTAAAACACGCTTTATACTAATAAAAATTAAAGTCGTTGATTAGGCACCTCCTTTGCTGCAATTACTCATCCTCTCACGGTGGTCTCCCCCAACAAATAATTACGTGTTTGATAAATAAAATACCTAATTTTTTCAGTATTTTAATTTTGATAAACCAAGCTTCAACATTCAAAATATTTTTTAAAGTTTTATTTCGTATGTCAATATTGATGATTATTGTGGTCCTATGCGTAACGCGCCCACTGGAATTCCAACTGTGAAAAAAGAGAGAGAAAACGAAATATGATTCATGTTAGCATAATATATTTTCTTGCATGGTGTCGAATTTCATTAAATAAATACTAATTCGAATTGCACTATTAAATACCGTATGAATAGGCATATTTTGATATTAATCCTTGTATAATTAAATAAAGACGATAATTGAGAGATAAGCTATATATTAAGAGATACATTATTGACTTTTACTTAGTTAGACTTAAACTATTATACACGTGTATTTGAGAAAACTCAAACATCAGACTTTATTGATCGAAAGAAAAAGGTTGTTATTAGTTGAATATCACAATTCTATAACAACAATACATATAAAAAAAGATTTAATAATTATAATACAATAAATTATCAAATAAATCACGAAATATGATTAAATTAGAGATCTCCTCATGATTCGTCCAACCCTTCATAAAATCTGAAATAAATCACGATGCCCGTAGGGGCAGCGTAGTTAGCAACGGAGGATCAAATCTTGTTGCAATGAAAATAAATCACAAAGTTTGAAATTTTTGTTTATCATCTTATCCTTCCCTTTTTCGGCCAATTATGCGTTAATGTGGCAGACGGTTTAAATCACGTGGACAAAACGTTGTTATGCAAAATGACAACGTCTAATTAAGTTCATAATGACATTTTGTCCATGTGTCTTAAACTGACTCTGTACCATCATATAATTAGCCGAAAAAAAGGAAGGATGAGAGATGAGATAATTATAAAAATCTCAAACTTTGTGATTTATTTTTAGATATTGAAAACTAGGAGACGAATTGGAATTTAACCTTTATTTGACAATGTACTCTTATAACAAAATACCATATAGATCAATAAATTTCAGATTTATGGAAAGTAAGAGCAATACATTTAAGATTTATGCAAACTAAGAGCAATAAATTTCAGATTTATGCAAACTACTTAAAATTTAGTTATATCTGTCACCGGCCGATTAAGGGGTTGGTACTTGGTATAGGCTATATATTAAGTACATCCAAACTTATCTATTGAATTTATGATTGTTTTCCGTTATATCTATACAATACTCCTTCCGTTCCATAGTAATGTAGGTATTTATTTTTTGCACGGATATTAAAAAAAATTATGTTAGGTGAGTTAAGTAAAGGGAAAGTAAAGTGAAAAATGAAAAAGGTGGAAAGATGAAGAGATAATAAACTAAGAAAGAGTAAAATAGGTGTAGAAAAATGTGTTGACTTTTACTGAAAAGGAAAATGACCCTATTACTATGAAACGTACTAAAATGGCAAAATGACTCTATTAGTATGGAACTGAGGGAGTATAAAATTAGAACAATAGCTATCATCTTTCAATAAATTTTATTCATCTGCCGACGTTATCCAATATACAAGCAATTCGATTCTAGATCCTTTTACAATCACATTGGATTTCAAATAGTAACAATATTCAAAGCATATACGTGTATATAATAACATGACAAATTAAAAATTTAATTAAAATAAAGTAGGGAGTCCTTGTTCACCTAACTTTAATAAAAAGGAGGCCACCCTCTATCCTAGCTTTTATGTAAGTATATCTGTGGTTAAATTTTTCCACATATGGATCGAATTCATATTCATGTAATAATGAAAATAAGTGACGTAGATTTGTTGAGTATGCTTGAGGCCATTTATATTTATTTAAAGGTTTGTGTCCATTTAAGAATTTATATTCAAGTAATAAAGATTTTATTAACCACTTGTACGTTAAAAATTTATATTTATTTAAAGGTTTGTGACCATTTAAGAATCCTTGCGATTAAGCTACATAGCTTAGGTGATATTAAATTGCTGAAAATCATAGTAGTTTTTAGTGGTTGGTTGTATTTTCAATGTGAGCAATATCACACAAATACACGTGCAATTTACATATTAATTAATTAATTAATTAATTAATAAGAAAAGCCGAGGGGTTAACTTCAGGTTAAATCTTCAAAATTATGAATTTCAATTTCAACAATAGCGTTCTCAATAAATATAAAAAACTCTACATATAAACCTAGTGGTTTGGAGTGGTGGGAGATAGGGAGATAGATGGCTATTTTTATTAGTATTATTTTCATACAAAATACGTATAATATCATTATAAGTTGATTAGATATTACGAAGACTTCTATTAATTTAATTTTAAGGTTATGGATTACGAGTTACCAAATGGCCTCGGAAAATAGCATATAGATAGTTTTTTTATTTTAACACAATATATGAAATGACTATATATTAAAAGATCGATGTTATTTTAGTTCTACATTGTAAAATACAATAAGATTAGTTTATCAAAGAAAAGGTCCATTCACCGTCTCACTCTCCCTAATTAGAGAAAATTAAAGGTTTAAAACAGTTAACATTTTTTCATTGTTCTATGGAGTACTTATTATTTAGTTACTATGATTATCATTTTTTCTAATCAATTATATCTTAAAATTATTAGAATCAATATTTTCAACACCGAAAAATTGATGACTAAGAGCATCTCCAACGGTCGGCTAGCGACCGGCTAGCCGATTTTTCGCGCTGGCCGATCGGCTAGCCGAACCATTGGAGGCGGCCAGCGCGAAATCGGCGAGCGGACCGGCGTGGGCTGGCCGATCGGCTAGCCGCCATTGTGGCGGCCCGATCGGCCAGCGGCGATTTTTGTTTTGTTTGTTTTTTTTTTTTAAAAAAACCTATATAAACGCGATTTACGTTTCATTTTCATTTGCACCACTTGTTTTAACGAGTTTTCTCTCTCTCTAACTTTTTGTACAAGAGCATCATCGAGCGATGAGTTTTCTCTCTCTCTAACTTTCTGTACGACGACTACTTTTCAGAGAACCGCGGTTTCCCGCCAACATGTTCCGGCGGCGTTTTAGAATGCGCAGGGAGTTGTTTATGCGCATCGTTGGCGCATTAGAGCGTCGATATCTGTGTTTCCGCTTTAGGCACGATGCGGCTGGCAGACCCGGCCACACCCCTATTCAAAAGTGCATGGCGCCAATCAGGCAGTTTGGCTTACGGAGGCGCGGCAGGACATGTGGGATGAGTACCTCCATATCGGTGAGTCGACGGCCCTGGAATGTCTCGAAGGATTTGTGGGGGCGTGATAAACGTTTTCGGTGAGCAGTACCTTCGAAGCCCTACTCCCGAAGATTGTCGGAATTTGATGCAGATGCACGGGGAAAAGCATGGGTTCCCCGGGATGTTAGGCAGCATAGATTGTATGCATTGGGAGTGGAAGAACTGTCCGACCGGGCTGGAAGGGGCCTACACGACCGGCTACAAGTCAAAGAATCCCACGATAATCCTCGAGGCCGTAGCTGATTACCGGCTGTGGATCGACATGCGTATTTTGGGGTAGCCGGGTCGAATAACGACCTCAACGTCCCGAACTCGTCTCCCCTCTTCAACGAGAAGTGCCAGGGCGTCGGTCCAGCCGTCTCATTTGTGGCCAACGGCAACCGGCATGATATGGGCTACTACTTGGCGGATGGGATATACCCTCGGTGGCCGGTCTTTGTGAAGACGATCAGGCAAACAAGTGATGAAAGGAAGGCCTACTTTGCGGAACGACAGGAGTCGGCGCGCAAGGACGTGGAGCGTGCATTTGGTGTGCTCCGGTCTCGATGGGCGGCAATTAAGGGTCCAATGCGTTTGTGGGATGTCGGACGCGTTTCCCAGATAATGTACGCTGCATTATCCTGCACAACATGATCGTCGAAGACGAAGGCGTACAACCGACTAGTTGGGCTAATGATGATGAAGCCGGTCCAAGCCACGGAACGGCCACCCCTAGTGTACGACGTGGGGTACCTCTCGATGAAGCCGGCCGCCTCAAGGAATTTGCCGACATGCGCCAAGTGGATGCTCATATTCAACTCCAAAAGGATATAATTGAAGAGTTGTGGGCACGGAGGATTGCACGGCGATAGTTTTTTTCTTTATTATGTACCTTTTTAAATGTAATTTTTTTTATCTATTACCTTTTTTAAATGCAATTAATGAATTTTCCCGTATATGTCTCGTAAATTTAATTCCGTAATTTAATCGTAATTTTAATTCCGTAAATGTAGTATTTTTTGAATTATTTTTATTGCGGCTGGCCTGTGGCTGACCTAAATCTGATGTGGCAGGTGGATTTTTAGTACTGCTGACGTGGCAGGGGGAGAAACTGTTGGCCGATTTTTGGCCGAAGTACCATTGGAGATGCTCTAAGTCTAAACTGCCACGTTGTATGCCACATAAGTTTTAGAAAAAAATGATACTATATAGTACTAGTATTATTTATATCCTAGACTAAATCTATACCTATTTATTATAGCGAGGTAATTTATTGATAACTCCTCCCTAAATGCTAACTATACAATTTAGGTTGTAGAATTTTAAAGATTTTTAATGGTTTGAAATGATATCATGTTATAGTTTAAAAATAATATTTTAATATAAATGGATATCAATGTTAATCTCGTTTGACATTTTAATGATGTCACTATAGTATAATTCAAAACTAGGGGTGGGAATACAGGTATCCGTGGATACCCGACCCGAAAAAATCGGGTACCCAAACATCGAAAATTATCTAAATGTCTATCCAAAACCCGACCGGATATATTTTTGGGTACTCCAATACTCGCCCCGGGTATCCATACTCGACGTATCAGGTACCCAAATACCCGACTCTTTATATGTGTTAATAACTAATAAAAAAAATCAAATTTTATATATTAATATAAATATAGAAATATTTAAATTGACTAATATCTTTAATGTTGCATTTATTTTGTAGTATAAAACTATAAAAAAAAATGGGTCATTTTTATTTTAAAGTATAAATATATTTATAGTGATTGGTTATGCAATATGTAAGTAAAATAATAAAAGTTACGCATTTAATTAAACAGTTAAAAGTCATATAAAAGTCAAAATAATTAACTATAATATAAAAATAATATGAGTTGGCTATGGAATACGTAAAATTTGAGAGTTTGGAGAAGCCGTGATCTAGAGTAAGAGAGATTGACTTATTTATATAAGTATAGAGAAAGTTAACCTAGTAAAATGTAATTAGTAAATAAATTAGCCTAGCTCTTGAAGCACAAAATGGCTAAACCTAATTTAAAAATTGCTTTAAATAATAAATTGGATATTCGGGTATTATCTGATACCAATTCAGGTTACTCAATACCCTATTTATCTTAAATCTCAATATCCAATCCCATGCCCAAACCCATAAAATTGGATATTGGGTATCAAATACCCGGCGGATATCGGATCGGGTACGGGTAAACCCAATACCCGATATCCGTATTTCCACCCTTATTCAAAACGTCAACACAATAAGATGAGTATGTTAGAGCATCCGCAATAGTCGGCTAGCGACCGGCTAGCCGATTCGTCGCGCTGGCCGATCGGCTAGCCGAACCATTGCAATCGGCCAGCCGCAAAATCGGCGAGCGGATCGGCGTGGGCTCGCCGATCGCTCGTCGCTGGCCGAAACGCTAGCCGATCGGCTAGCCGCCATTGTGGAGGCCCGATCGGCCAGCGATCGGCCGCGCCGATTTTTCGATTTTTTTTTTTTTTTTTTTTTAAATCATATATAAACGCGATTTTCGTTTCATTTTCATTTGCACCACTTGTTTTAACGAGTTTTCTCTCTCTCTAACTTTCTGTTCAAGAGCATCATCGAGCGATGGATCACGCGGGTGGTAGCGGTAGCGGTAGTGGTGGGGATCCTGAGGAGTACGAACGGAGGATGAACGAGGCTATGGAGGCCTACATGAACCGCGGGATGGAGCGGTACATGCGTATGGTGGAACAAGCAGGCGATACCTCGCCCTCCTCCACCAGGTTGTCCACCACCGAGCGGTGATTGATCGGGATCACGTAGCTGCACATCGGCGGCTATATGAGGACTACTTTGCAGAGTACCCGCGGTTTCCCGCCAACATGTTCCGACGGCGTTTCAGAATGCGCAGGGAGTTGTTTATGCGCATCGTTAGGGCATTGGAGCGTCAATATATGTGTTTCCGCTTCAGGCACGATGCGGGCGGCGGGCAGACCCGGCCACACCCCTATCCAAAAGTGCACGGCGGCAATCAGGCGGTTGGCCTACGGAGGCGCGGCGGACATGTGGGATGAGTACCTCCACATCGGTGAGTCGTCGGCCACTGAAATGTCGAAGGAGTTCTGTGGGGGCGTGATCGGCATTTTCGGTGGCCGGTGAGCACTAAAGATTGTCGGAATTTGATGCGTATGCAGGGGAGAAGCATGGGTTCCCCGGGATGTTAGGGCGGCATAGACTGTATGCATTGGGAGTGGAAGAACTGTCCGACTGCCTGGAAGGGGGCCTACACGACCGGCTACAAGTCAAAGAACCCCACGATAATCCTCGAGGCCGTAGCTGATTACCGGCTGTGGATCTGGCATGCGTATTTTGGGGTAGCCGGGTCGAACAACGACCTCAACGTCCCGAACTCGTCTCCCCTCTTCAACGAGAAGTGCCGGGCGTCGGTCCAGCCGTCTCATTCGTGGCCAACGGCAACCGGCATGATATGGGCTACTACTTGGCGGATGGGATATACCCTCGGTGGCCGGTCTTTGTGAAGACGATCCGACAAACAAGTGATGAAAAGAAGGCCTACTTTGCGCAACGACAGGAGTCGGCGCGCAAGGACGTGGAGCGCGCATTTGGTGTGCTCCGGTCTCGATGGGCGGCAATCAAGGGCCCAACGCGTTTGTGGGATGTCGGATGCGTTTCCGAGATAATGTACGCTTGCATTATCCTGCACAACATGATCGTCGAAGACGAAGGCGTACAACCGACTAGTTGGGTCAATGACGATGAAGCCGGTCCAAGCCACGGAACGGCCACCCCTAGTGTACGACGTGGGGTACCCCTCGATGAAGCCGGCCGACTCAAGGAATTTGCCGGCATGCGCCAAGTGGATGCTCATATTCAACTCCAAAAGGATATAATTGAAGAGTTGTGGGCACGGAGGACTGCACGACGATAGTTTTTTTTCTTTATTATGCATGTACTTTTTTTTTTTTATCTATGTAACTTTTTAAAATGCAATTAATGAATTTTCCCGTACACGTGTCTAAATTTAATTCCGTATTTTAATCGTAATTTTCATTCCGTAAATGTAGTATATTTTGAATTGTTTTTATTGGGCTGGCCTATGGCTAGCCTAAATCTGACGTGGCAGGTGGTTTTTTTAGTGTTGCTGACGTGGCAGAGGAGAGAATGGCTGGCCTATGGCTGGCCTATGCACCATTGCGGATGCTCTTAATATAATTATAGTGTCATTTTACACACATTCAATTGACATTCACTCTGATTGACATTTTTTGCAGAGTTGACATCAGGTAAATCCTGACCGCCAATTTTCAGATCCAACAGATCAAAACTCCTTGTACTACTTCAAAAGAAAATATTTAAATGTAGATATCCATTTCCAAATTAATTAAAATACAAAGTATTAGGCTTTCAACAATTAATAAAATCAAATGAAATACTAACATGGTAGGCCAAATTCTTTTATTTTTTACTCTTGAGAGTTGAGCCCAATTTCTTTTATTCTTCCTTTCTTGAGCCCAAATAAATCTAGAATAAGGAAAAGAAAATTTTCCTTTCTTTCTTCCATGCAGGAACGATTTTTGTCACTGATCTCCACCTACAAAATTTCTTCTTGATCTCTTGTCTTGATCCTGCAAATCAATTCCCGAAAAATGAGACTCCAAAATTATGGCAAGAAATCACCAAATATTATGGCAAAAATTCCCTCTATATATTCTCTACACCCAAATATTCACAAATTCTTCAAAACATCCAACGAGACAAAGGCCAATTTACACTAATCTTTACCAAGTTCAAAATGTATATTTTCTCTACCATCATCAATTTCACATTCATCATAGTCATATCATCAACCCAATCATATTGTTTAATCGAACCCGAGCAAAACGAACCAAACTTTAAAATTAAGAAATCGAATTTAATTGAAGAAACTTAACTTACGGGGTGAATAGTTTAATTATTTTGGGGCCACGCTTTAAAAGCTTTGGGCCAGAAACTAAAAGACTTAATTAAAGGATTGGGCTAGAATTAATTCAAGTTTATTGTTGGCTATTTATTTAATTTTTGAGCCAATTAGTTATACTAACGAATTATTCTCCATTTGAAGTAGTTAAAGTTGAGATTTAATTGAAAAAATATGTAGCTAAATTCTGAATTCGATTAATTTGCGAAGAATAAAGGGGTGAAGAGAGTAAGTTTTCGAGGGCGAGAACGGTCAATAAAAAATAAATTAAAACATATGCATTCTATGTTAAGTGTTTTGCTTATGCCGATAAATGATTTTATGTTTCAAATACGGGAAAATGTTTGTCTTGTCATGATTTGTTTCACGAACTGACTATCTTCTTGGTTGTGTGTCACTTGGTTGTGTGTCGTCATGAAATCGAATTCATACTTAAGCAAGGGCGGCAAACCCTGCTCAAGCTAGTGCACCTTGAGGACCGTGCACTATCTTACGAGTTGGGTGGTTTAGTTACCGTCATAGAATTTGGCCACATTCCTGGTTCACGAAATTGGAAAGTGATTCAGAAATGGCATGTGATTGGAAAATGGTCGACCAACCGAATTTTATGAAAACGGAAAATGTTAGTGTTTCAAGCATTTCAAATAAAACCCCTATAAATAGGAAGACATTTCATGCATTCCACACAACTACATCACACATTCTGCATTCACAAATCATAAGCGCTCTCTCTACATTGTCCTTTTGAAGCTCTACCCTCGAGCTTGTTCCGTCTGCGGTGCTGCAACAGACAAAACAAAACCGTTTTATCTTGAGGACGACACGCCAAGCCGAGAGCACTATCGAGGCGTATCTCGTCTTGCAAAAAGATGTCTCATCGACTCGGCTTGATCACTTTGACTTGTTTTTTATTTTCTTTCTATATTTAGTTCAGCTTGATCAGTTTATTCAATTATATTCAACTTGATCAATTTATTTCCACTTTTCATGTATTTCTCTTTCATTTATTTTCTGAGTATTATTTTGAATTGTATTACACCCTAAATATTCTTTATCTCTTTATATCCCGTTATACCACACGGAAGAACCAACATGTTCTTTTACGAGGAGAAACACAAATGTTGGATAATCATACAAGGGTATAACTATGAATTAGTTGTGTTATGATTGTTGTCAATAGAATTTGACAACGCGTACACGTAGCTTCCATTTTTTTTCTTTTTAATGGCATCCATCCAATAACGAAAATCACGATTAAATTGGGCATAACTATTGTAGGAATGAAGGAAATTTTGGTAAATAGGAGATAACCAAAGTGTGACAAGACACTAGGAAGTAAAAAAAGACGTCAATATATAATTGATTGTATGTAGGTTCATGGCATAGCTACATAGGGGAGCATATTGCATCTCCTTATAATTCCACGGCCACCCAGCTCCCTGCCTCCCTCGCGGCTGAATCGCCGCCGGCCGGTGGTACCGCCCCAGCATCCGCGCGATTTAATCCTTTTTTTATATACTTATAAATTTAATTTCTCTATAAATATCCATATGTTCTCATTTTTCACATCTCTCACTCTCTATTTTCATATTTTCAATTTTTTTTGTCTATCTTCAAAGTTTTAATGAATCGAAGAGCTCAAACGACATTCGTGCAATATGCATACGCACACTTCCCATTTGTCCGAGGTTGAACGCCTCCTTCTTATGACTAAGATGATTGAGGAGCTCGAGAAAAAAAAATACTAGTAGAATTTAAAATTAGATTAATGTAAATTTCCATTTTAAAGTAACAATAAAGTAGTTTTCATTTTTATAAATTAAATGATGATTACTCCCTCCGATTAACTCATTTCATTCAAATTTCATTTAGAATTAATACAAATACGTACAAGTAACAAGTGGAACTCATATACCATTAATTTTTCTTAAAATTCGTGCCACAGAGAAATGTGACTTCTATTCGCGAACGGAAGGAGTAATAGAGATATCGTGACACAATCATATATGCCACAACTAATACATATACATTCATCATTTAGTAGTATAAAATTCATACTGTAGTAGTTTTTTTTTGGTAATGAATATTCATTGTTTTTGAGCCTTGTATTTTATGATTTACAAATAAGAACTGAAAGTATCAGTTTGTGATTTTTTAATGTCACAAGTCACAACTTTGGCGTATCTATACAATGAGTCATTATTTACAAAATTACAACTCCCTCATATAACCTTATAACATTTTTGCACAAATAAGCGCTCAAAGTTATAAACTGATTTCAAATTTGATTCTTCGTGGCTAGTCATAAAATCGACTCTTTAGTCTGAACTATTCATAAAATAATATTGTTTTGACATCTTAATTTTTGAATTCAATGTTGAATAATATGTATCTAATTAATAGGATAAAATATGTTATGTAGATTTTAAAATTTGTGACTTTTAAATCACTTTCAAAGTTCATAAGAATGCCAAAATTGGCTAAAAATTTATGACTTTTAATACCAATATCTCTTATAAGAAAAAAATTAAAATCTATCTTTTCTTAAATAATTGCCCAATTTAATTCCTCCAATACTATTCATACCAGTACCAGATCACTTTAAGCATTTGCTACATCCATATATATTCTAAGATGAGAATCAAACCCGAGATCACTTTGAAAGAAGATGCTACATCAAAATTTCATCAAAATATGGGTTAATTGATAATTCCGTTATCACATTCAAATCTTAAAAGTTCAAAGCATCATAGGGATTTGGCCTTATCGATATAAAGAATAAGCCAATACTACTTTTTATAATTAAAAGAACAAGAGAAAAAATTGAATAAATAATGTAGAATTTATATAAGTAGGAAGAGGTGTGAAGTTGAAGGAAACTTAAATGTGCACATGGTGAGTGGTGGAGTTATGGTTGATGGATAATAAATAAGTGGGAGATCCAATTGATTTGTGTATTTAACACAAATTGAGGCGGGATTTTAGTGCCAATTTACTTTCACTTAAATTTTATTTCACTCACTTTCTTTATCCTCATTAGTCAACAAAGATGCACCCATCACCACTTTCTCCACAAAAGAGTCAAAACAATTCTTACTTTGTATCATTCTTTTTCCCCCACGAATACTTACATGAAATGGTTGCACAAATCTAGTTCAGCTTTTAACATGTTTGTACATATTAGTAAAATATTTACATGTAGTGTTACCTTTATTTTTAAAGTATCACCATATCTTAGGCTTTGGCTCTAGTGAATTTTTGGTGAATGGGACCTTGGCAATAGAGACATACTCTTCTTTTTCTGAAAGTGAAATGTATGAATGTTTAATCTCCAATAGAAATTCACTATTATTTCCCATGTAGTTTCCAAGTTTTGAATTTGGAATTTAAGAATGAAGATTTTTTAGTTGCAGTCGTTGTTCTAAGTAAAGTTTGATTTTGTGGAATAGGATTCAAATTACATGAGAAAGATAAATCACATTAAGAAAACAAAATAGGTGCGATTCGATATATCTATGTTTCAACTAGGTAGGATAATGACCATGGTCCATGATAGTATTATAATTTGTGCTAATTATTATATCTAGTAGATGTGTTTGATAATTTGATAAAAATTTACCCTCTCTTTAATACTAGTACTTGTTTGTTGGGAAAGACAGAAGACCATGTTAATTTTGTATGGACTTAAATACCCTTTTTAATATGTCTACTCAAATAGAGAGGTAAAAAAATGGAGAACAATTTAGTAATTTGATCGCATTATCTAGGTCCAATTCCTAAAGTTATTATTGTAACTTGACAAAATGATGGATAATGTGAAAACATAAGCTTCAAAGCGAATTTCTCCAGTCCAATAACACGAGTTATTTACTAGTAAGACTTATATGCATATCAAACACATTATTAATAACATATATAATAATACTCTTAACTTACTCTATAACATAATTACGAAACGATCCTCAAGTAATAACTTTGAAATAGTTAAGAAACAATTATAGGGTTGACTAGGTTTTTTTCCCACAAAATCCAACTCCAGCAACCTGTTCCCACTCTAAATAATCCTCCAGCCTGTGCAATTTTAGCACTGCATTAATGTTTTCTCTAATTTGTTAGTTTGTGGCTAAAAAGCATCTTAAAGTTTGAGTTGGCAACATACCCAAATTAAACGCCACAAATCAAATTTGGACATATATAGTCTGACAATTGTCAACACACAAAAAGGTTTGAATTTGAATTATTTTCAAGTAGATTAATAATATTTTGTTCCATGCCTAACCTCGACGGTAATGACGGATGATAGCATATGGTAATGGAATAATTTGAAAATTTTGTCGGCAACATTCTAAAATTATTATTTTTCCGAGACATAAAAAAATACTACTACTAGTAGGAGAAAAGTAAAAGGAAAAAGTGGAAAGAGAAGAGGAGGACAAAGGTGTCATTTCATAATTAGATAAATTTAAAAATAGAGATTGTGACCGTCAACTGATTTGGATGTATCGTTAACTAGCATACGGGGACCGTCAACTGATTTGGATGTGTCGTTAATTATGGGCGATCACCCTATTTGATTAGACGTTTTTCTCGTTTTAATATACCATCAACAATTCAATTCACTATTATAATTAATGAAAATCTTTATTAATAGGGATCATGGATATTGTAACATAAAATTATTTAAAACTAATTAATGTTATAAGTTTTGGTTAAACCTCTTATTCTAATTTAATGGAGTTCTCCCTAACAAACAAATATGGAGTAATTTGTCATTTTTCAACAAAAATGTCACATCGACTCATTTGCTTGGTCAGAAGAAACTTATTCGCTTAGAAAATGTTAAATTCGGAACACATGAATGGATAATTGGAAATATTTATCATAATTTGATGTCGCCTTCAACCTCTTCATCATTATCAATTTATCATCATCACCATGTGCTTGGTCTCCTTCACGTTAATAAGGCGTCGTCAAACACCACATCACATTTTTGTTCATCATTTTCACCCATTAAACTAACATAATCCAATTAATTCCCTCTGATTTTATCCCAAATCATACTATGATTAAATTATATAGGAGGAAAAAGAGCAGAGAAAAGGAACTCAGCAATTAGGGAAAAAAAAACAGAAGAGAGAAGAAGGCCCGGATCAATTCTGGGAAAAAACTGATGTATTGAATACCAATGTTAAATGATGATTATTATTCTATAAACTGGTGAAAAAGAGAGAAAAAAATGTATGATAAATAAAAATGAAAGGCAGCAAACTAAGGCTAGAACAACAGCAGTTCTAGTTCCTGATTATGATATACATACAACTCCCTGCAATTTACCTAATTTATTTCACAACTTAAATTTATGATCCATCACAATAAATTGGAAAGATATATATATATAAAAATTTCAGCTCTTAATTCATGTCTCTCTTCTTGGTCACCCACTCATCTTGCTTCTTCCACAAGGGCAACTAAAATAAATCAATACATTATACCAGGCACAAATGCTCTCATCCAATACCTAATTGGATCACTCTCTCTATCCCTCTTTGTGTTTCATTTCCGCTCATCCAGTGATGAGAGAATCATGTATGCCAAGGGACAATGGTAAGCACTGAGACGTAAAGATGACTAATTAAAACATGTAGATACCTGTTTCTTTTTCTTTCTCTGGAAATGGTTTTGGGCAAAAAAAACGGAGGAGGAGGTGGAGGAGAGTAGACAGGTGGGGGAGGCGATGGTGGTGGAGGAGACGGGGGTGGAGGTGGGGGTGAGTATACAGGAGGGGGAGGTGACGGCGGAGGTGGAGAAGGCGGTGGTGGCGGCGGTGGTGATGGCGGAGGTGGAGAAGGTGGTGGTGGTGGAGGTGAGTATACAGGTGGGGGAGGTGGTGGCGGAGGTGGAGGTGAATAAACAGGGGGTGGCGGAGAATACACAGGAGGCGGAGGTGGAGGTGAAGGAGGCGGTGGAGCTGGAAGAGTGGGGATAAACCGATGACACCGGAATGCACCACAGTGAAATTTCTTAGCCAAAACAGCTGAACAATGAGCGGCTGATCGCTGAGCCGGCCTGTTAGCCAAACAATTCTGCCGATCATTAAACTCGGGCAGGGCCAAGCACACAGGCGGCTCACCGGTGAAGAAGTTATTGGTGATGGTGAAATTCTCCAGCTTCGGCAGCTTGCAAATGCTCTGCGGAATAGTGCCGGTGAAAATATTGTTAGCCACATTCAGCTGCTCCAAACTCAACATATCTCCAATGCTTTCCGGCAACGGCCCCACTATTCCATTGTAGCTCACGTCAAGCACCGTCAAGTTCTTCAGCATCCCAATCTCCGGCGGCAGGCACGACCTCAGCCCGTTGTTCATCAAAATAATCTCATTCAACCTGGTCATGTTGCCGAGGCTCGCCGGCACACAGCCGTGGAATTTGTTGTTGGCTAGCACAATCACGGAAACCGGCGAATTGCCAAAGTTATCCGGCAATTCGAAAGCGAACCTGTTGTGATTGATGAAGATAGCATCCAATGGCTTGTCGAAGAGCTGCGGCGGCACCGTTCCTTCAAACTCATTGTACCGAATATCCAAATATATGAGCTTAGGCAAGTCTAGAACAACATAAGGAAACTTTCCGGCGAACCTGTTGTTGCTCAGGTCGAGCTCAAACAGCACCTTCAAGTTCTTAAACTTCTTCGGCACCGTTCCGCAGAAACGGTTGGAATTGATATGGAAAATGCCGAGATCTCTGAGGAGGCCGAGTTCCTCCGGCAAATAGCCGGCGATGTCTCCGTGGTTGAGATCGATTCCAGCGACGGTGCGGATTGAGGAATTGTCGAGCGCCGGGGCGCAGAAGACGTAGGAGTAGTTGCAAACGTCAGATCCAACCCAATCGCCGGTGAGATTGTAGGGATCTGAGAGAATGGCCTTCTTCCAGGCCTGCAGCGCGATGTAGGCGTCGCGGAGGCGAGGGTTTTCGAAGACGAGCGACGGATCGAGGGTGACGTTCTCGCCTCTGTCGCCGAACTCGTCTAAGTAGTAGAGCAGCTGGCGCTTGGCGATGTAGCTGACTTGTGCGTCATTGAGAGGACCGCCATTGCTGCCGATGTGAACCTCGGAAGCATCAGCGGAGGAGAGGAAGAGAGATAGCAGCAGCAGCGCGACACCGCTCCACGAAATGCAGCGATTCTTTTGCTTCATCTCACACCAGACATCTATCTGCGGCAGCTGAGAATGGGGATTGTATACGCCCTATTTCCGCCTACGCCTGCGAAATGCGGCGGAGATCTGGGCGGAGAATGGGGAGAGGAAGCGGAGAAATTGAGATCTGAGGTTTAGAGATTTGGGTGGCTTTGAAGAGAGGAGTCAGAGAGAGAGAGAGAAGAATTGTGCTGTGCGGTGTGTGTATGAGAGAGGAAGTGGGGAAGGGATATAAAGGAGCATTATCATATCACAATATAAACTAATTATTGATTTTCATAGAATAATATTACAAATATACTAGTATTACCGTATTATTTAGTACTTTTCTTACGATTATATCTATTCCTATAAATATCATTAGCAGTAACAATTTTTATACATATTACAAAAATATCAAATTACAATGTATTACAGTAATTTATAATTTTATTATAATTATATCTAGGGAATATTATTATTTAAATTATATATTATTTTATATTTTTCTCAACTGTATAATTAAAATAATTATAATATTACAATAAAACATCATCGTTTCAGATAAATCACGTCTTTTAATTAATATTTAAAATATAAATATCGCTTTGTTAAAAATAACACCATTTTATTAGTACTATTTTTTTCATATTTGACTTTGCCATATAATTTAAATTTTTAACTATTACTATTAAAATGAGCAAAAAAGTCAACAAAATATCATTAATTATCTGTTATATTATTTTATAAATATCATTAGTAATAATATTTTTTATATATTTTATCACAGTTATATTAATACCTATAAATATCATGAATGCAAATTGCTTTTTAGTAACTAATTAACGTATTTTGTGTGGGAGAGATAAGTGGTGGGGCCCTTGTTTTGAATTAGAATTGCTTTAGCTAATTAAGGGGGAAAAATGAACATACAGCTAAGTCACAGCTCAAAGCCCACTAGATTCTCTCACTTCACACGGTCTCTCTCGCTCTCTCTCTAAAAGAGGAGACTTTATTTATTCGAACTAACACATTTATGCTCAACGCGCTCCTCCACATAAAAAGTTTCCAATAATGCCCTCGAAAAGTTTTCAATTAAAACAACCGCACATATTAATTTATTGCAAAACGGCCAAAATGAGTATGAATAAATTATAAATTGTCGTATATAAGTAGAAATGTAGAATCACAGGCTCACAGTGCCATTATTTTGAGTAAGATGCTGCTCCTTTTTATTCATATATTCAGATAGAGGGGTACGTGGCAATTTAACTAAACTATAACGACTACAATATAAAATGGAGGCAGATTATTTTTAATATAAAGTTAGAGATAAAAAAATATGTGGAAGAGCGGTTGAATGGAATATGCAAATATTAGGCGTGACGGCGTTAGGCCGGCCAACTGTACAATTATATGTAAACGCGTTTGGAGGTGGCGTTTTGTGGAGAATGGGACATGCAGTTTAGTTCTAAGATTAATATAAATAATATTAGAAAAATACTAGTAATAATGATTTCATGAAATATACACGATTTGGGGTAAGTAGGATTTGTTTGTTTGTTGGAATGTGGATGGGATTCCAATTAATGAATGTGCGCTAAATTACAGAATTGTGGATAAGAAAAGGAAAAAAAAAAAGAAAAATAGAGATGCATGGACTTGGACCAGTTAATTCTTTATAGGAATAAATAACAAAATTGTTTGACTCTCATTAATCTCTTTTATTTTCTCCATATCATACAATACATAGTAATTTAGCTAATTTTGTTTTAGTCAAATTGTGCAGTGCGTATTTTCAAATTTTCTTATGTTCGTGTCTCGATAGTTCTTTGTACTCATATCTTTGCAATTTTTGATTTTGTATTTTTTTTTATTGAACCTTTTAATCATGACACATTATGAGCATTTTTTTATTATATTGAAAAATACTAAAGTTAAAATTTGTTTCTAATTGGGAGTTTATATGAGACATTTCAAAAATTTGAGGGAAAACTATCTTTATTCTACAAAATATTTAAATTTGGGATATTTCACACTTTACTTTCTTTAGCAAATATACATTGTTGTACAACATATCTTAGGTAAGTATCAATCGCGTGAGCATCACGTTCGATGAATACAGGTTTAGCATTATTTGTTTTATTAGTATATTATTTTGATTCTATATATTAACAAAATTTATTCACGTTATTTTTTTTAATTTTTATAAAATTCAAAGCTTGATTTGTTTTTTTTCTCTATAATTTTAAATAAATGTTTAAAATAACAAATTGAGCCTTGATTTTTATAAATATTGTAAAATTAAAAAAATGGAGTAATTTTTAATATATTAAAATCAAACTAAATGTAACAATAACACAAATAATGTTAAATGTGTATTAAATGATTATTATGCTCACATGAGGTACGTTTAGTAATCTCATTTTCATAGTTTGTGTTGGTTTGCGTGTTATAAGGCCCTCAATTTATCGTGTTATGCCGTTTAGACATTTTTGTCTAATAATAACAAAAAAAAAAAGCTTTGATGCACGCTATTGTTTTCAAGCCAAAATTATGTGCCGGTACAATTGATTATTTAAATAAGTCAAATTTGACGCGAAAACAAAACTATAAGTTTTTATAGTAAAAAATAACAAACTAAATCTATTTAAATTGCAAAAATCGTTGATTAACAAAACTAATCTTTTAATTAAGTAGGCTCTATTATGGCAGTTTGTTAGAGACCTAGGTGTATTTTATTTAAATATAGTTAGTTTGTGAGTCATGTCCAGCAAAACACTATCTATAGATGGATGAAAGCACTCACACTAATGGCACTACGAACATTATTTTTCTAGTTGTCTTATTGCAAAATTGAGTGTAGAGGAGGGTTTTGGGTTGAGTGAAATTTTCTAACTTCCACTATTTCTGTAAATTCAGATGTAAATATAGAATTCCTACACACCATCTTAGTTACATGTTATATACTACAGTTTTAAATTTTACTCCTATATATTTTTAAATTTTTTTACTCCATCTTTTGATTTACTTTCTTAGTTTCTAATAGGAATTACAACTTAGTTTTTAAAATGTTTTTTTTTTAAATTTAATAAAGTAATTTTGAGTTATTTATTAAGTAACATTTAAAAATAGTAACAAAAAAAGAATCGGATATTTATTTTTAAAAATAAAATCTAAAAATGAAGTTGCGTGTGTTTTGATATGATTTGAGATTTAAGTAGAATGATGGCATAGCATGATTATGTTATGGTTTGAATTTTAATTTGAGGTCTACATTGTTAATGGCATGATCAATACCAGTTACTCTGCAATAGTTCTGCAAGTGATGTTCATGTGATCATCAATTAAATATAAAAAGAAAATGATTGATTTTCATCATGCACCGGCCACTATTATTTTTTAGTCCAAGAGAATGGAAAAATGTCACACGCCTACTTTACTAGATTGGTGATCGTTCAAGTGTTAATAATTTAGTACTAACAATGTATTCATTCATATTTTCCTTCTGATGTTTAGGCATTGACAAATATATTTATCTATCATGAATAAAAATTCGATCAAGTTTATACACATTATTGCTTGTATAATATAACTAGAAATAAAAGTTAGCTAGATAGTAGTCCTCTAATAAAGCATAAAAGTTGTCATTAAGTTTTTCTTCAACCTTTTTATATACACAATTTTGTTTATTTTAATTTTATAACCGTTGCCTAGGGTTGATTTATAACGAGTACGTATATGATTGTTATACTTAATGTTTGATCATTTCAAGATAATTACTAATGATTTTTCTTCATTCAGAATCTTAATTAATAAATAATTAGTATAATTTTTAATATTTTGATTAACTTTTTTTATGTTAACGGCTACTACTAAAACAATTGATTCAAAATGATCTCATACGCGCTCGAGCATGCCTTGTGCATGCATTTTTTCTACCAACAAGGCAACAACCATTAATTATGTCTCAACTCTCAACGATCTATTGAGTTTAAAATAAATGTATTTTGTATGCAATTCTGATTGTTTGCAGATATATTGATATATGCCTTTAACATGAAATTGAATTTTAAATAAATTTACATTCAAGGAGTTGTTATAAGTAATGCGGAAATATACAGTACTCCAGTATTAAGCCTATATATATGATCATTCTTTGGCATCAAGCAACTATCATCATTTCACTACAATTCCACCTTACAATAAAACACCTCTTAACTTAAACAAATATTAACCTTTTATTTAATTATTTTAAAATGTAAACTTTATTGACTTTATAAATTGGTCTTTTAATTGCGTCAATGATTTCTTTTGGGTCATGAATTTATCATTTATATATATTGCATCACTTGTTCATATAAATACAGGTTGATCAATGCTAACAAATGCAACCAATCAAGTTTACTTCTTTGAAAATCTTGCATGATGGTAGATGAAGTTTATAATGGACATCACATTTTTCATGAGGTCTCAAAGGCCAGGCATGACTTTATTTAGATGTATCTTTTCATATGTGAGCGTTATATACACTGAATACATACTTGCATCTATTTTTATTTTTTTATATGTAGAGTAGGATTTTTTTTACAAAACCTACCCTAAACGATAATTAAACACTCGATATTATTGTGTATAAAAAGATATGCTGTTAATTTAGTCTGAAGTAAGCTTTACAAAACACACATGAATTACATATCTCCTAAAAACTCCCAACAATCTACTCCTTCCGTCCCTTAAATACTGTCACAGTTTGATCGGGCACAGATTTCAAGAAATGTAATGGAGAGTGAGTTGAAAAAATTGGTAGGATGTGGATCCTACTTTATAATAAAATATGAGTAGGAATATAATAGGTTAATGGAATGTGAGATCCAATATTAAAAATGGTAAAAAGTGAAATGTGATAAATTTTGTGGGAGGAATGAAAATGGAAAAATGTGACAAAATTTAAGGGGCGGAGAGGGTAATAAAATTGCAACAAAAAATCAAGCTATAACATATTTAACTCACAAATCAAATTCACAATTGCAGACAAATTGCAAATCCTACATTTGCAGACAACGAAAATACACAATGGTAGAAAAAATACCAAAACTCATAAAATTGGAAGTCACAATTCCAAGAAAAAAAATAAATGCAAACAAATATTGGGTTAGAGCGAAGCAAGAATGGAATGACCGACATGGCTGCAAACCTAGTTACATCACTGGGTTTGCCTAGCCAAGAAACGACTGAATTCCCTCTTCTTGGCGAAGACCCAAAAATAATGTTTGGAGCCTGGAGGCGGGCTGCAATTAAGACAACAGGCTAGGAAGAAGAACCGTCCCCCAAATCGAATAAGACTATAAGAGATTAAAAAGGAAGAAGGATTCGCAACTTAACATAATCTTAAAATTTCCACCCTTCCCTATTAAATATCTCATGTTATGTCCACTATTAATATCACATTTCACTTCTATTATTTTTTATAAAATAAAAGTTTATATTTCACTGACTTACATCCTTGTTATCAAATTAATATGCATATTCAAGTAAAATTAGAACTACACTAACTCACTAACTTTTCTCTTCCCTTTTTACTTTAATCTAGACGCATCAATGACCTGTATTGTGTTACTAACGAATAGACACAATAATTTAATACGAATAAATTTGGAAACTGGACTCTGACCTAGTCATATGCATCCAAAGAATGTGACGTGTGTAAGTTTTAATAGAATTATATCCTATAAAACCGTGTCTTATACAGTATTTATCACTTTTTATTTTAAAAATAATTAAATATTAGTATTAAATTTGTATCGTCTCTAATATCTCTACATTGCATGTACAAAAACAAAAGTTTCCTTATCTCATATTTTATCCTCTATATAATTTGTTTTCATAAACTTGGTATCATAAAAATTCATAGATTCTTAGTTCTAAAATTTTCAAAATTTCAAAAATTATCTTAAACCATCGAAATATCTCAAATTCGGAAAATTTCTTTTTTTTTGCATTTGATAAGAATCTTTAAATTTTCTCAAATACTGAATATTTGCAAAATACCGATATTCTTCCAATTTAAGTCAAATTTCTACATCTTAACAAATTTCCGTATTAGAAAATGTCTCACAATTTGTTCGGAATCAGAATGTCTCAAAAACTACTCCATGTTTGAGATTCTCAACTCATTTCATAAGTCTCGTGTAAATTTCAAATTATTTTGAAATTTAGCTTTATAAAAAAATTACTTTTTTTTGTTGTTCAGAATTGTGGACTTCAATTGGACGTAGAAATTATATTAGATAATAGATTGATGGTTGTATATATCATGTATGTACATGTGCATGAAAGATAAAAAAAATATTTTATGAAAAAATGAATTTAGAAATAAAAGGATATTGTATATATTCACATGAATATTAATTAGGTGATTCTCAATCATTTTAGTTAAGGGAATTTTAGATTCAAACTTGAAATATATGTATTCTGTAAAACTATTGTTTTATGCTATTTAGACAACTCATCAATTTTAATTTAAATGAGATTATATTGATGAAGTCTATAATTTCCATAGCTGTATTATTTATTTATATATTTATCTAATTAGAGATTGACGTTAGTAATTTAATACAGTAACATTTAATTATTTTATTTTAAAATAAAAGGAGACTATGTACTATATGGCAGTGGCGGAGCCACGTGAAAACAAGGGGGTACGAGTGTACCCCCAAAATAAGTTGGTGGAGTTGGTCTAGTGGTATGATTTCCGGTCTTTCACTTTGGAGGCATGGGTTTGATTCTTCTCGGCAGCATTTTTTTTCAGTTTTTTATCCTATTTGTCTAGTGTCTTCAGATATTGCATTTTATTTAGTATATCTTTGCTTTTATATCGGTTAAATATTAGTATAAAATTCGTTTGAAAACCAACAAAACTTCACACACATTCTCGTGTAATGCATGTTTCATCATAATATAGTATTTAATTTTTTTATTTTTTTTACTTCCTTTAGTTGCACATCTACGTGATGTTTGTTTTATTAAAATTAAAATTATAGATTTTATGAGAGAAAAAATTAAATAAAATATTAACAGATTTTGAAGCTTCAAATCGTTAAATTTATTTATCGTACCCCCAAACGAAAAATACTGAATTCGGTATATGGCTAATAGGTTAAGTGAATATTAATAGGTTTATTAGAAAATTCTTTTAGTTAATTATGCGAATTTTGACTTCAAAGTATTAAATAGCTAGTAATATTTTATAAAATTGTTTTTATAGTATTTTATTTTGTTCAAACAGCTCGGCGACTTGTTTTTAAAATGACTAATTCAATCAACATTTTTTGCACAAATATAGTCAACGTAAGGTGTCATCTAACCCTGATCTATTTATTCAAATTAAAACAGTATTATATTTTTATCAATTAAATTGCACATTCTTCATCGTCATAACTCGGAAAATGGACAAGTGTCATTTAAGATTTTGCTACAGCCAGACGCTCATGTAAAAAAAATGCAAACTATGTCAAATTTCAACTATTTCAAAAGAACAAAACAAACTTCTATTACTTTTTGATTGTCAGCTGATTATTTAATACGACCAATTTGTAGATTTATTTTGTTGACTTTAAATATTAATTATGAGTGTGCCAGTTTAATGATAAATTATGTTACATATCTTTGTATATGAGCACAATTTGTGAGCACTGCGCTCGATTAAAACACAATTAGCATTGTTTGTTTTATTTTAAAAATATTATTTCATATAATTAAAATCAATTTACCTGTATAAAACAAATTAAACAACGTTAATTGTATTTCAAACGGACGTAGTGCTAACATAAAATATATAACATCTCTTTTTTCAAATTATGAGTATGCAAGAGTATCTTTCAGAAGGTGGTAAATAAGAAGGTAAAGTAAAATACAAACTCATATATTGTACAAACTCAAAACTTTTCAACACAATGTCAACACAATATAAAATTTCAAGATTTTAATGTCAACATAATGTCAACACAGTGCCAACCGTTGACACTGTTTTGATATTTTGTGTTGCTATTATTTTGTAATTTGTTGACAATTTTTAACAGTTCAGATAATAGTTTGGAGTTTGCATTTGATTACATTCCTATATATAATATCTTCTTCATCAACGGAAAGGGTGTTTAAGAAGATATTATACCTTCTTTCATTTTGAATATTTACCTTTACCTTTTTTTCACATGAAAGGTAAATATAATAGTTAATTTTGCATAAATTTTTTTATCTTCTTTCATTCGAATTCACTAAGAAGGTATGCTTATTTTTTTTAAGAGGCGAATGAGAAATATATCTTCTCAATTTAACTCTAATAGCATCTTCAAAGAAAAATGAAAATAGAGAGATAACTACCTATTTACCTCTTCTTCATAAAAATTCATTCTCCAATGGAAAAAAAACATATTCCGAGAATGTATTATGTATTATAACTTTTTCAATTTTAAAGAAGAATCTCCAAGGGTAAAAAGGTAAATTCACTATTTTTTAGAAGGTATATTTACCTTTTGTGGAGGCTAATGAAAAATATATTTTTTCAATTTACCTTTTCCCCTCGAAATGCTTAGAGATGCTCTAACTCACACAATTTTTCACATTATGTTTATAATTTTAGTTTTACGCCGGTATTTGTTTTTTAAAATTATTTTTATTTATTTATTGCTGTTTTTCATTGTTCTTTGCCTTTCAAGAGTGACTTTTGTTGTATATTCAATATTTTTATTAATGTCTTATATTTTGAGTGTCTCATTTAGTCATATGTAAACATTATAAGACACATTTTTTTTGAAAAATGTATATCTAGATACAAGATTTTCTAGTCATTTATTGTTTGGTCGACTGTCATACAACTTGGGGCGTTTATTTATTTTCATATGATAATGGAGTGGGATCTTTGTTTGTTCGGTTTAACATTTTAAGTGATTGATCGGACCTACAAAACGAATATCTTATTTTACTATTGCTTATGTTCAAATTATTATGTGGACATCAAATAGAGAAATCAATTTAGGATCTTCCTTAATGAATAAAGCTAGTTTAGTTTGACTCGGACAACGTAAACCTTATAAAATAGTCATCGCATCAATATCTTGCATTCTATAATTATTTGAAAAGCAAATAATTTTCGTAAGTTAGGAGTCATGACCGACAATATAAAGGGTAATTATTAAAGTTTGAGTTTAGAAAATGCTCTCAAATATTTGTGGTATTATTATTATAAATACTCAAGCTATTGCTAGGAATGAAACAATGAGACACTAATAATTTCCTACCCAAGCTATTGCTAGGAATGAAACAATGAGACACTCCATTTACTTTATAATATAGGAAGCTTAATTAAAGAAGAAAATGGTATTTATTGAGGCCATGTATGTTACTCCATTTAATAGTGATTTTTTGCAGTTGTTTGCATTTACTAAAAGCAATAATTTTTCAACAGGAGAAAAGGGGATCTTTTTATTTTTGTGAATCGTACAACTGTAATCGAACTAATTTGGATTCGGTGGTTAGACACTATTGGAAAAATGGACCCAATGTGTTGCACCACACTTCAAATCTCACCGACACCATGGTTTCCGATATTTTTCATTTTCCCAGTCCCACTTTAATTACGTTGAGTTAGAGTTTTTTTTTTTATATACTAAAATGGTTAGATTATTTTAAATGATGAGCTAGATGTTTAACAAAGCGTAATACCCCCGAGTCAAAAACTCTAGTTACGGCCGCATTAGCAAAAATGAATAGTATCATCATGTATTCCTATAGATCCAAAGACATGTCTGTTTTCTTGGATTAATACTTTATTGAAAAGATCTGATATGTGCTCACGGAGTTTCGTGTTTTACGTTATTATGTGGACGATTTGGGATATTAGAAACAATATGGTACGGTTGTACACCAAGATGTCAAACATAAGAGAGAGTTCGAGGAGAATCGACTTTTGTAGCGTCTTAAAACTTGGTGGAAAGGGTGGTGCCTGGAGTTCCTCTTTGCACCAAGGTTGTTAGTGGGATTTGAAGGTTGTTAGAGGCTGGCTAGGATCAAGAGTTTCACGAATAGGTATATATGACTGATGACATCTTGATTCAAATTTTGATGAGCTTAAAAAATACAGTAATTCATTCTTAGCTCCCCATAAAAGTAAACGAAAAATAGAAGCCAAATAGAGTGTATTCTGGGGCATACTTGAATTTGGTGGGAGGAGAGAGAGTCTAAATTTTATAGGATTACATTTTATTCTAAAAAATATTTTGTCTATTGTCCTAAGGAATATCTTAAATTTATAAATTGCCTTATTTAAAAAAAACAGTGGGAAGAGAGAGAAATCAATGAGTTGGGACATTATACATAGACCAAAAAGAAGTATGAAAGTGTTCGCATAACACAAGCATGATTATAAAGTAGATATTAAAATTTTTATTCATAAATAAACTTAAATTACGAAAATACGCATTTGTTTAGTTCTTAAAAAATTTGGGAACAATGGGCTCGGTTTCGAGTTGGACCTATTCAAGGATATGTTGAATTAGATTCCTTTAAATCGAATGGAAACTTTTTTAATTTGAAATGTTTTAAGCTAAACACTCTTTTTGTTTATCGGTCTATTAACAGATAAATTTGTCTGTTTGGATTGACACTTTTACCAGTTTTATTCAAAAAAAGAAAAGGAAAGATAGATTTATTAAAAGGAATTGCGACATAACACTTTCAACTTTTTCCCTGTTGTTTGCATCAACCCTTGTTTGGTTTAATTTTGGCTTTTATGCATGTCTCTTACGTATTTAACTATGCATATACTAACTGCTATAGGTTAATTGTTTAATTAAATTAATATCTTAATTGCTATTTTTATTATCTCCACCGCATGTTCAGTTTTCTTGAAGTATGGATAAAAATAATTCATATGTTAAGTCTACTGGAGTAATGTTTACGTTTTACTAAATTGTGAGGAAAATAGTGAAATGAAATAGAGAAAAATAATCATGACTATTTAGATTTTAGAGACATCGAGACTCAATTGACGAAGCCAGCTAGCTTGTCATTTCCAATAGATGGAGTTTTTCATTGAAGTCTATAGCATTAAGGTAATATGTACTATGTAGACATATTTTTAATTTAAAATTGTTACATTGGACAAATTCAAATATAGAAATGTATCTTATTTAGGGTCAACTTCAATCCTCGACGCCATTACTTCTCCCAATTCAGAAAATAAAATTATCTTATTTATTTACTGCACCTTCTCCTTTTTAATAAATTGGGAGTTCGAGTTATCTCGAGTGTAAATGTTGAATAATGATTGATCATTTAATAAAATGAGAAGAGATTTCTCTATTGCAAAAGTGAGTATAATTAGCATGAAAATATATAAAATTTATATTTTCTATGTGTAAAATTTACTCTCTCTTTCCACCGAAAATATTATGATTGTGAGAGATGTGGATTTTAGTGTAATTAGTAAAATATGAAAAAAAATGGTTGAAATTTGAGATAAAAATGTAAAAAATATTTGAAATTATGGCTCACAGTCACATGGAATAAGTTTTAAACAAATAGACGTATGAGATTAATAAATTGCAATAAAGTAAAAATAAATAATTTTAATAATTAATTTTAAAATGGAAAAAATTATGCCTACTACTGGACAGATTGTTTTTTAGTTGTAAAAGCACTACTTCCTCCATCCATGAAAAATATTCCAAAATGAAAAATGTATGAATCATGGATAGAGGGTGTTTATCGGTTGATACACTGGAGTAAACAAGATAAGCAGCCCAATCCTATTGCTAATTACCCAATAGCCGTATCAAACATCTTAATCCAGTTTGAGAAGGTCTCTGTATAAACGGCTCAATTAAAGCCCAAACAGAGTCCGTGTAGCATTAATCAAATAATAAAATCAATTAATCAAGAGAATATTGAGATTGTAATGTACCCTAACAACTCAATCTATAATAATAACACAACCTAATCAACGTCTAACACTTATGTAAATATTATTCAAAATGTTTGAAGCTTCGAAGAACTGAGCCATATAGCATTAGCCTATGATTAATGGAAGATTCATCATCACAAAACTTGTAATATCAGTATTTTGTAAATTGCTGCAACTTTATTAATGATTAATTGACTATGTAAAGGTTTCGAAATCTTAATCAATTTTTCGATGTGTGTTTTGCTATTTCATAAATTTTCATGATATTGAACTACATTTGTACTCGTTCCACGTCCGTATAAATCGATCTATCGTTCAATAGTACTCCATATTACTCCTAAAATCTAGATACTGAACACAAATTGCAATAATGATTTTTTTGATAAATAGAAAAATTCAAGCCATCTGAAGGGCGAGCATTGGGACACAGAAATCAAAAGAGCCCCAACAAAGCTATAACAACAAAAGAAAAGCTAAAAAAACAACAAGGCCCTCGCAGCCAAAAAGACACTAACCCGAAGCAAAAGGTCTACCTGCCATCGCAAACCCACGAGCAAACCTTATTGTGTGTTTCGTGCCTTCATCTAGCTCCTAATCTCATCAATAATGATGATATTATAACTATTACAAATAACTAAGCATTAAAAATACAATTCAAATTATAAATTTTAAAAATACAAAAATACAACCTCTTCTTTGATTACTGAAAAATATTTGTGCTCATATAATTATAATTAAGCTATAACTAGTAATATTCTTTTTTAGGATTTTTATTTCCGAAAAGGGTTTCATAAAAAAATAGTACAATTTAAATTAATGATGCAACTATAATGAATGTGTTAGATAAAATAGTAAAAGAAATACTACTTATATACAAATTCATAGTATAAATTACTTGCTTATTAATTCCAGAACGTTTATTTTGATTCCCTTAATAATAAGATTCTATAATTTAAACCTTAATATTAATATTAATATAATGCGAATTAGTAATTACCTAATCAACGTAATATAGGTTTCATTACTTCATGCAATCATCTGATTAATTTGAATTTAAGAATGTTAGCAAGACAATTATTGTAAATAGTATAATTAATAAATTTGGAAGACTTAAACCAAGAGTAAGATAAATAAGAATATATATATTGGGATTTTTTTGCAATTTAATAATATTTATTATATTACTTGTAAACTAAAATTGTCAAATTAAACTTCCCAAATTAAAAACATAGGAGTAGCTATTTATTTGACCAGCTAGTTAAGGTAACTCTAACCTAGTCATGCTTTGTTTCCTTGTTAAATGAAAGAATGGAAGCACCCACTTTATAAAGATATATATAGATGGAACTTGCTAAATGGAAGCACCCACTTTATAAACATACATAGATGGAACTTGCTAAATATTTAACGTAGGGGCAAAAGTATCATTAATGACATATTAAAAAGGATTATAATAGTATAAGAAAATATGGTAATGACACATAGGATTTAGACTTAAGATATTTACGATTTCGAAAATATGGTAATGACACATAGGATTTAGACTAATTATATTCTTTCAAGACTATATTATTGGATTAAATATGCCTTATATTTAGTTCACGAAATTAGATCCTATAATTTAATCATAAATGAATAATCATGTGATAATTTGTCATAGCCACCCCTCTAATTAAAATAATTTTACAGGTTAATTCTACATAATTAGTAATGACAACATAACGACACCCAAATTTACGGTGCAATTATAATCATAATCAAATAAGAGTATCATATTCACATTTTATCATATTCACATGAACTAATAAATTAAATCTAATTACTATAACTAACTGACTTCACTATCTAAACAACCATGAAGGATCAACTTCCAAACTATGCTATCTAATGTCTCAAGAACTATTAAGTTATCAACTTATCATGAAGGTAAAATCATGTCTTCTCTCGTAATATACAATTTCTAGATTGCAACTTAAAACTGAAATCTCCTTCTAAAATTTAATCAACAACTCCTAATAGTTTGTAGTATTTAATTTTTCACTTAAAAGCTGAAGTCTCTCGACCATTATTTATTAAAGTGTCAATACTCCTCTATCAAATTAAGTTACTCATATCTCAGTTACTGTAGCAACATCAACATTTACTCATAAGAAAGCACTGACTCAACTTATTTTTAACACAAGTATACCCGCAAGTGTGCGGGGCTAATGTAACAAATAGTAAGCAAAGAGCAATGTCAACCTAATTACCACGAACCAACCTCAACTACTATCTAGATGAATCGGAAGTTTGGTTTTTCTAAATCTATTTAAAAGCAAGGTAAAAATAATTAAAAACAACTAGAGAACTAAAAGCAAATAAAAAAACGGATGTAGATCAAGGATGAGAAAGGTAGAATCCTACGGGATCGATAACAACTATCATATGCTCAACTAACTTCCTAAGTCCTAACTATGCCAACAAAAGGTCTCAAGGGTTATTAAGCTATCACTAAGGTAAAACTATATCTTTTCTCAAAGCATACAATTTGTAGATTGCTACCTAGAACCGAAGTCTCCTTCCTAGAACTAAGGCAACAACTCTTAATAGCTCCTAAGATACTTAGCTTCATTCAAAGGCTCAAATCTCTCGATTATATTGGCAAAGACGTCAATTTCTTCTCTTTCAAATTAAACTACTCACTTCTCAGTTCTTGTAGTAAAATCCACATGCATTTATAAGGTGATCAGTCAAATAAATGTATAAGTACGGAAGAAATCAAAATAACCACATGAGCCAAGACATAGAAAAAGGAAATCAATTAAACATAAGAATCATTGTATCTCCCCCGTAGAACTCTACGAAGGATTTAGCTACTCATGTTCATCACAAAAATCATAGAAATATTTAAAAACATTGTTTGAACAAGCATAAAACTAAAAGTAGAAACTCCTAGAATTGGATTGGGCGTATTGGAGGTCTCGTCTTCAATCTTGCAATGAATACTCGTCCTCTGCTCGTTCTTCTCTTCTTCCTAGGTGAAAAAGTAGTATTTTTGGGGTAGGAGGCGTGAAAGTTGTGTTTGGAGGCGTTTCCTAAGCATATATATACCTAGGGTTGACTTTGGGCCCAAAATAAATTGTCGGACGAAGCTGGCGGGTCGCCAGGTTGGGTGTGCGTCGAAGCTGGCGAGTCGCCAGCTGCTTACGGCATTTTTCTCGTCTTTTGCTGGCGGGTCGCCAGGTTAGTTTGAATGCGAACCTGACGGGTCGCCAGCTATGTCGCTGCTCTGCGCAGTCTTAGTAAAACGGCTGTAACTTCTTCTACCGAACTCCGATTGAGACGTTTAAGATATCCACGCGAAGCTCTTTCGAAGACGAAGAGAATGGTATGCATTAAATGCGAACCGGACTTCAAAATCTCCAGAAAAGCTTTCTCGAACACTGAGCAGCTGCACATCCGCATGTTTTGTATATTTTTTAACACATTTTTCACAAAATGGTCAAAATACCAACATAATAGGAAAGTAGCTATAACCATGTCTCAAAGTACACAATATATGATCAAAACCAAGTAAAACTACTCTCTAAAATCATGTAAAATCCAAGTTAATCAAGCACAGTAATTAAAATACATGTAAAAACATAGAAGCAATTGAAATAACTTCATTAGCTAAAACATAAAAAAAAAAAACTGAAATCAATTAAGCATAGAAATCAATGTATCAATAAAGCTAAACATGTTCATAACAAGAGTCAAATAACTAATGGATGAGAATATTAAAAAGCTAGACTAACTACACCATTGATGGAATCTCAATTGAGAGCTCAGTCTTTACTATGTGGAATAATTGTGTAAGTCCGATCTTGAATTTGTCGATATTTGGATATGTATTCTCTTATTTGAGATATGAGTAATGTGTATAATGATCCCATTTTTCATGCACTAGGTCTTCTCTTTTTAAAAGGCATTAAAATCCTTTCTCGAACAAATCAACACGTCTTACCTGGCAGAAGAAGGATTGTGGGAGAATCTATCCAGCCTAGGTAGATCTTCTGGAGTAACCTGATCCGTATAAGTTATCTGGACAACACATAGTCTTTGTAAAACAAAGATAACTTTTTTCACATAAGTCTAATTTAGACAGCAAGATACTCACGTGAAGCTCTTTCGAAGACGAAGAGATTGGTAAACTTTACAAACTACTAATTAAAAATCACAATTTTAGCCCATTTTTCCTTCAAACTCAACAAACTCATCAACAAACCAATTTGCATTTAAATGGCGCAAAAATCTAATTCAACAACAAACACTGCAATCTACTAATAAAAACTGCAAAGTAACGAATTTATCAAAGATTAATATATAGCACTCCTAAATTTTTTTTTAGGTAGTAGACTAGTAGTAGGGTTATACAAATAACGAATAAATAAATAAATAAAGTATAGGGGTCGAAATGGGGTTAGATTATAATAGTGGGGGGTTAAAACGAAATAAATATTTAGAAAATTGAATTTCAAAAGCAAAGCTAGAGAGGGAGGAGAGACACTCTCTCTTTCGGAAAATTCCACCATTTTTTCCCGATTTATGCATTCAGCAGATAAGCGTTGATGCATCTCTGTACGTGTAAAGATTGATTATTTATTCTGATTGAAGCTGTATACCGGCCACGATTCTGAATTTCTTCTTTCGTTTGAATCTGAGTTCTTCCATAAATTATTCAGAGTTTTGAATTTGAATTTTATGCATTTAGTCTTCTTCATTCTGGTGCTTCCAGCGAGGAATTAGTTGGATATGGCTGATTCTCTGGAACGAAAATCAGTGGAATTGGTTTCTTATGCCTGATTTTCATTTTTCCCGGAGAAGTTTTGTTCGTGTGGTTGTTTTTGTTTCAATTCGAATTTCGTAATGGAGCAGAGAGAGGGAGATGATTTACCTCCAAATAAGCAGCTGCCTCCTCAATCAGAAGCTTCTTCTCCGGCGCCAGCGGATTTGCCGGCGAGGAAGCTTGTGAGGCAGCTGGATTTTACTGGCTTAAGCGCCTCATCGAGTGTTGAAAGCCAGCAGCCGGTGCAGCCCGCTGTACAGCAGCCACAGTTGGCGAAGAACCAGCCGCCGCAGATGCTGTTTATGACGATGCAACAAACTCCGCAGCCAGCTCTGCCGCCGGCTCAACATTCGATACGACCTATTTTGTGAGTGCTTTCTGCAATTCTGGAATTGTACATGATTGTTCGTTTTGATGCTGCTAGAATTTTGGGGGAAAAACTGATCTTTTGAGCTGAAGAGATCGGATTTCTGGTAGAGTTTAGGTTTTTGGGATGCAAATTTTGTATTCCATGATCAAATTATGATCTGTGTTTAGCTCCTCGGAGCCTTTTTTGAGCATTCGTTGAAAAGTTTAGACTACATCATGGAATAGTAGTAATGCGTCATCTCCTCTTATACTTGACTGAGTGTTCTACATGGAAATCTGTGAAGTTGTTTACTCTATATCCGAGAGACTGGAATGTCAAATATTAGATATTCATTTATGATTTTACATAAATATTTGTAGGTAAGATTAAGTATGTGTTACTGTTTTAGTGTGGCTATGTTTGTCAAGTCAAAATGGCTGAGACATTTATCTAGGATTAAAACATGAGTAATGCTGCTTGTTTGTTCTTGGTGTCTCAAAGTTAACTAAGACTTTTACATGGAGATATGCAAGCTTCTTTCTTCTCATTATTAGATTCTTCATTGGCCTGTTAGGATTAGGTGAAGATGATTTTGTTAGCATTACTGAGAAGGTGTCTGAATTTTCTTATAATGTGCGTGATTTCTTGCAACATTTATGCAAGACGTGTTTTTTACATTGTTTTGTCTACTTCCTGGCCTATATTTTTCCTCTATCCATGATAGCTTTGACATTTTGCTTGTGCTTCATAGCTAAATAAAGCACGGCTCCTTTCTCAAACCCTTATTTACTCGAATATTTAATGTTAGGTCACACATTCTGACCTATCTTAGTTTGTTCATTTCTTTTCTGAGAGTGGAGGCGTCCCTGCATTAGCCTGTAAAACAGAAACGCCTGGTGTTCATTTAGTAAATGAATCTATAGTCCTTTTGCTTCTTTGTATCTCATGATTTAACTCTCCTACTTCCAGGAAACCTGAATCCCCTAGAACGCGCCCAAGACAGAATGTATCTGAAGTAAAAGATGGCACTCCAAAGAAGCAAAAGCAGTGTAATTGCAAACATTCACGATGTTTGAAGTTGTAAGCTGCTACTGCACTTCATGTTTTATTTGTAATCATTCATTGCCTGTTTGGTAGTCAAATGCTTCTTAGTTATATCTCTGGCATGGAGTATAACACATATTTCACAATTATGGTCAGGTATTGTGAATGCTTTGCTTCTGGAGTGTATTGTGATGGTTGCAACTGTGTCAATTGTCATAACAATGTCGAAAATGACGCAGCCAGAAGAGAAGCAGTTGAGGCAACACTAGAAAGGAACCCAACTGCTTTCAGACCCAAAATTGCTAGCAGTCCACATGGAGCTCGGGATAGCAGGGTAATCTCTGAACTCGAAATGCCATCTCACTAGACCTTTAGTATATAATATGTACTCTTACATGTTTTCTATTTGGTAAACTAAGCTGCCTTCTCTTTTTTATACTCCCTCTGTCCCCCATTTTTAGTCCACTTTTGCCATTTTTGTCCGTCCCCCATTTATTGTCCACTTTCACTTTTTACCATAAATGTTAAGTAGGCCCCACATTCCACAAACTCATTTTCACTCACATTTTATTATAAACCAATATATAAAAGTGGGACCCACATTCCACTAACTTTTCAACCCACTTTTCTTTACATTTCTTAAAACTCGTGCCCAACACACAGTGGACTAAAAATGGGGGACGGAAGGAGTATTCATACACTGAAATAAAAAAATGTTACTCCTAGTTGGCTTATAATGTGCAAGTTTAAACTACTTTTCTCTAATCAGGACCTTTGGTTTTCAGGATATTTTATGGATTGTGTAATTTTGTTTCTGAGATTATATGAGTTACAGTCTAACTAGTCTATCGATCATTTTAACATTATTGCAAATGCTTTGGGAAACCTCAAAATATGTTTTGTGATTGTTACTTGCTCTTTGATTTCTGGGCGATTCTCCACGCGCTTTTGTTCTGTGGCTGAGTTGCACATAGTCTTCTTCAAATGATATGGCATATGACCTTCATAATAGTCCCGTAAAGGTCGCATCTACTTTTCTATTTGTTGAGTTATATAACCCCATACCTGTATTTTTCGACATTATATATTTGTAAACTATTTTTTATATCTTTGTACCAAACTCTTCAGTTCAAGATGAATGAGAATCGTGCCTATTCGGCTGTTTGCCACTTATGATGGCATTATTTGATTCTATTATTCTATGCATATTCAGGAAGAAGCTGGTGAAGTGTTAGTTTCAGGAAAGCATAACAAAGGATGTCACTGTAAGAAATCAGGATGTCTTAAAAAGTACTGTGAGTGCTTTCAAGCAAATATTCTTTGTTCTGAAAATTGTAAATGCATGGACTGCAAAAACTATGAAGGAAGTGAAGAGCGACAGGCTCTCTTTCATGGGGATCATGCCAATAACATTGTATATATCCAACAGGCAGCAAATGCTGCCATCACGGGTGCTATTGGGTCTTCTGGTTATGGGTCTCCTCCATTAAGTAAGAAAAGGAAAGGCCAAGACCTCTTATTTGGGCCAACAGTGAAAGATTCTGCACAACGGCTTGGACAGTTACAACAGGTACTGCTCTGTTCTTATGTACAGAAGTGGCAAACGTTCAGCAGTTGAAAGGGAAGTAATGGATCTGTATTGTTGACAATATTTGTATACTCAGTCTATTTCATAAATGGCTGGACTGAGCCTATAGGGTGTGTTGGCTGACTTGAGTATATATATGATTAGGTAAAAATCTTTATCAGATGCTAGTTGAGGCTGGATTTATTTGTATCAATGGTAACAGGCTTAACTTGCTCAAACCTAAGTTTGTTCTTGATTATAAGACCGTAGCCAAAATTCCACACTAGAAATTGGAATAGTATGAATTCATGCATACCACATGACATAGTTCTATCTTCAATAGTAGCTGACTGGTATCCATTAGATTTACTCGTGATGACGAAAATAAGTTTCTTCTCTTCAAAAACTACTAATCCTGTATGAGTTTTGATTTACTTGATCTTAATTAGAAAGTTCTAAGAACTCTCTGTTATATATTAACCGCACACTTCAACATTTTGGCATGCTATATTGCTTCAGAGAAATGAAGTGTTCAGTAGGCACGTAAAATGTAAATCTGAAGCAAGGCCATCATTTCATTGACATAGTTTCGAGATTCCAGGGTTCTGAGGAGACTTGCACATGTTATTGCTGGACAAAATTTTGCATTTCCTTAGAAGTACAGAAAATCACGATGGAGTTATCGCGTTTTACAGTAGTATCTTACTGATGGCACAAAATTCATTGATGACAGGTGAATCAAGTTAAGGCTTCTGTACCTTCCCCCTTATCGCCTTCAATACCTGGTACTGGCCCCAGTAATTCGTCTGTTGTAAATCCATCAAAGTTTACTTACAGGTTACACTCCTTCCTCATTCTTTTTTTCAGTTTTACTTCAAAGTACTAATTTTAGTGCATTTATTGAAGGTCTTTGTTAGCTGACATCATTCAGCCCCAAGATTTGAAGGAGCTTTGTTCAGTGCTTGTTGTATATTCAGGAGAGGCTGCAAGAATGCTTGCAGGTATAAATGGCCACGTGAATTTTCATCCAATTTTCTGTATTTTGAAAAGAGTTCGCACTCGGTAAAAGCATATAAAATTTTCTTGTTAAGTGAACTTAAAATTATCATGAAACAGAAAAGCAAGCAGAAGATTCCAAAGACTGCTCATTAGTTTCTTCAACACAAGAACAGTCTCAAAGCCAAAAGCATATTTCAGCTGAGAGAGCTCAAGCTCCTTCATCCGAAAGCCAGAGAGAGAGGACCAAAGCAGAGGAGTCTGGTTCAGATGGAGCAGATGTTTCAAGAGGAAGGGCGATGTCACCCAGCACTTTAGCTCTAATGTGTGATGAAGGAGATACAATGTTCACTTCCGTTGCTTCCTCTAGTGGTTTAGTGGAATCTAATGAGCCATCCCAATTGCCTATTGAGCAAGGAATGGCTGAGGCTTATGCTGAACAAGAAAGGATTGTCTTAACAAAGTTCCGAGAATGTCTTAACCGGCTCATCACGTTAGGAGAAATAAAAGGCAAGTCTTATCATCTTTGCTTTGCATTATTTAGCTTATTAGAAATTTGAGCCCTCACGTCAGTTTCAGTTGTTTTTGTTGAAATCTTTGCTTTGTTTAAGAATGCCTACTAGCTAGCACTTTTCTTATTTTATGAGCTATGTTTATTTTAGACAACTAAAAATTCTTAAATATATATAGGGACTTGTTTCATGAAATATCTTTATATGATTGAACAACTATAACAATTCTGGTGGTAGAATATGAACTCTGTATCAAAAAGTTATTGACATAGAGAATCAAATAGAATTTGCACTATGAACTTGAATGATGCTAAGAGCATGCAAGGGACCAGAAATGTGATTCACAATATTGAATTATGATGGATATTGATTATGCCATATTCCACCATGCAGAGACAAAGTATTGTTCGTTAGCACGGATACAATCAGGTGTAGAAAATGACCTTGTGGCTAGCACCAGCTATTCGAATGAGAGCATTGGTAGGAGCCAACAACTGATAAGCAATGGTGCAGCTGTATTTGCTGCTTCTACGCAAAGAGCTTCTCCAGCTGTAACTCTGGCACTTGATGCAGTCAATAATGTAGCCCATCAAAGAGTAACACATCCTGAAAACGGAGATGTAAAAACGAAACCTGAATCACAATCGTGATGTGCAGTGTGTAGGATTAGATATGCTGCTACATCATTTGTAATATTATGCAGATTTTCTTTTTTCCCATTCATTAATCATTATCAATTTAAGATAAAAATAATTCATGTTCCTTTTGTTCAATTCAACTTATTCTTTGATTTCTTTTCATGTCTTTTTAGTCTGGAGGTTAGCATCCTCTGTATTTTTTGGCGTGGGGAATTTAGAGATTGAGTTTCCATTGAAAGATAACAGAAAACTGCTCACACTCAACTGCTTCCTCCCCTAAATAAGACCAAAACCGAAAACTGCTCTCTCTCTCTCTCATTTATTTCTTCAGCCAGCATTCAACTCGAAAACTTTAAAGTAAGCAAGAATAGCTTATCTGGATTGATCCCTTCAACCATCTGCACCCTTCTTCCTCAGTACAACATCTTGATTTCTCCAACAATGACTTTGCAGGCACGATTAGTCAAGGTTTTTGGCCACAGCCTAAACTTGCGGAGTTTATGAGCCAGTTACAACGAGAGATCCCACTTATTATTTGCAAGCTGTTGACATTGCCAGAAATTAACGTACAGGAAACTCTCTCTCTGGGATAACAACCTGGCAGGGAGGAGTCCTCGATATATTGGGAAGCTCTCCATCCTGGAACAACTACACCTACACCTACACATAAACAAGCTAAATGGCACCATTTCAATTTACGAGCACCCTAGTGATGAAATGATGGTTGAACCCAGGGCCTGTCTGAATCTTCGAGTTCTTGCTCTAGGGGAGCAGTGGATTCACTGGTGCTGTCCCATTGTGGCTGTCAAAGCTATCAAATGTAGAGGTTCTCGACTTGTGTTTCAACTATCTTAGAGGAATGATTCCTGGCTGGATCGTAGAGTTTCAAGAAATTTTCTACTTGGATATGTCAAACAACCTGTTCTCAGGCAACTTCCCAACCCAACTGAACTTACCATCAGTCAAGCAAAACTCTGATCTAGTTGAGACAAGACTGGAGTTACCTGTGTTTCTTAAGCCTGCAGACGTCTCTGGCTTGCAATACAATCAGCTTTCAAGCCTACCACCAGGTTTGTCACTTGGCAATAACAGCCTAAACGGAGCGATCCCGGTTGAGATTGGTGGGGCGAAGTTCATCACAGCCCTCAGACCTCAGTTGCAACAACTTCCCTGGTACCATCCTGATGATGCTCTGTCTGATCTCACTAACTTGGGAGAAATTGAAGGTCCCCTTCCCACAGGAGCACAGTTCAGCTCATTCTCTTATTCGAGCTTTAAGGAAATCCAGAGTTCTGTCGCCCAAAGGGCTGTAAGCTAATGAGATATATTGATCTTGATATGTCTACTATCAGTAAGTACAGATTCACAGACATTTCATGTGCATTGGATAATAAATATAGCATGTGGTGTAACATTCACCAAACTTCATTTTTTTTGTCGAGAGAATCCACAAATGATGAAGGAGATATTACTCTAAGCCAAAATCATTTATTGCAATCATTTCCACACTTACTCTACACATTATACGATCTTGTACTAGATGTTCATAATAAGTTGGTAAATGTTGGATCAACAAGATATTGCCTGTTACACCACTACAGAAACAGATAACTTTTGCTCATTATTTTTCCTTGGGTGTTGGAATGAAGGGCTGATTGAGGAGCCACAGAGAGCTTATGTTATTACATGATTGGCACAAAACAAAGTTATTTCACCCCTCAGCCCAAAATATCCAGCAGAAGAATCACAGGCGCGCCTTTGCTGCAGGAGATGTTGTGGCAGGTGCACTCTGCAAATAAATTGACTTCGAAGTTATAGTAAATATATATAGGTGACTAAGGCCACAAAAGTTTGAGCACAGACAGAAATATCCATCGAAATTCAGTAATTTGTTTGCTGATTATCTCTCCTTTATTGAATACAACTGAGAAGAAGGCATTTTAGACAAATGCAAGACCAAATATGCTATCATATCCATATGCATAAGGCCTCACAAAATCAGATTAAAGCATACACGCTAATGAGGAAACTAATCAGGAAAGGAATAACAAGTTGGTATTTGACAAGTGCAAATGTTACTCTTTTTTAGGATTTTCATAAAGTTGATTTTCACTGAAGTTGGGGTTTGTTAGTTTTCGTTATATCTTGTGACTATGCATTACCATTAGATTCAAAGTCGTTCAGGAATCTAACTATTGAAAACATCGATGCAAAAAGACTTATAAAATGTTAGATATGAGTTAATCTTTGATCTCCGTCTGATGCCAACTATACGAGTTCTATGACGATGGCGATTAAGATGAGAAACTTTCTGCCAATGCCAGACTCCTTAGAGTAAAATTAACTTCCTATAGACTACCATGATATTAGAAGTACATTTTCCTTTGGACAGAAAATACATTATTATATAACTAAAGTGAAAGATGCGTAACATGATATTAAGCTTAAAATAATAGTAATTACCAATGGGATGCCTCTGGTTGCTCTTTCTTCCAGATACCGTGATGGTCTGAAGAAGTTACCATATAGTTCAGACCACTTCTGGAGACTTTTGTATATGATATCTGCTCCAATGGTGTCTGCCCAGAAAATAATACCGCCACTGCCACAAAACGAGACATTTTCAGTATTACTTTTCCAACATGACTAATACATAGTAATAATATTTTCGTCGAAGATCATGTCTGAAATTTTCTAATATAACTAACAGCGCTGGTTATTTTCTTGGAAGATATGTTGGGTATATGTAACACATGATTATTAAGCTTACTATCGATTCTCAATAGTTCGTGTGAAGGTTTATTCATTCCTTTTAAGCTTTTTGCGTCATTTGAGAGAGGAAACTAGACTACCTAGCATTTTATGTCATTTGATCCAAAAGCCCATGAGAAAACTAATAGTGAAGCATGGAAATGGTAAGCAATCTTAAATTTGCAAGTTGAAGATTGAGATAAACAACAGACCGATAAGATGGGAAACTCATGCCAAGAATAGAGGCAGTATCAAGATCCGATGCTCGGACTACCACCCCTTCATCTAATACACGACATGCTTCGTTCACAACTGGAAACAGTATCATCTGAATAATTTCTTCGTCGGTAACAGATATAGGCTGCATGGACAATTCCAGAATACATTTTTAATGTCAAACAGAATTGAATATGTGGGGAAGGTAAAAATATTAGAGACAGGGATAACAAGTTTTATGCGTGTCTTGCTTATGAATTAATAACATCTTTGCTGTACCTTGCCACCAGGCATGATATTTATAGTTCTTCTAGATTCCTCTATTATCGGGAGCACGGAAGGATCAGGTTTGGGCTTGCTTCCTTTCTCAAAGATATAATATCCTTTTCCGTTATTTTTACCTGCAAAATTGTGATTGATATCTGTAAGTATGATTTGAAGAAGAAATGAAATCCTTCTATAACAAACAAGAAGATAATTTATAACTACCATTTCTCCCATTTTTTAAAAGAAGCCCAACCAATGGAGATTGAAAGGTCCTATCAGGAAATGATGTACGGAATATTTCTGTTGTTGCAACAACTACTCCATAACCTGCAACATCCTGAAGCCTGTAAAAGTACCAAAATCATATTCATCAATAGTTTGCTACAAGAATCATAATTATTTTGGAGGTGATAAGAATAAAAAATAAATATTATCAGTAAATCTCTAATGTAGGCAACTTCATAACTGGAAAAGATGCCAACCTCAGCTACAAAAAGAAACTTGAAGATGACTGACTATGTAATGAAAGGAAAGAAAATTACTGGAAAGGCCCCAACGGAAGGCCAAAGTTGCTGATAAGCTGATCAATTCTAAATAAATCAACCCCCAAGTGTAACAGAAGATGTGCACTCTGACTGTAGGGGAAGAAGGCCCTATTCACTGCAAAACCAGTGCAGTTCCCAACTACAACAGGAACTTTCTTTATGATCTTCCCAACATTCATCAAATCAAGAATTACTTGTGCAGAAGTCTTCTCCGTCCGTACAACTTCCAAGAGAGGCATCACGTGAGCAGGGCTGTCAACAATTGCATCTCAATTAGCAATTGAAGCAAACTTGCTCCATATTTTATACATAGCTTCTTCAGTGGAAATAAAAAATTTGCATTCAAATTGAAAACTTATAACATGATTTTAATATGTGTTTATTAGATGTATTAGACTGAAGTTCACTTACTCGGATGTCATGATTTTTTATTACTAAGTCATTCAAGAGGGTTAGGAATTAGGATAGTTCAGTTTAATTTTGCTGAAATGGGGCCTGCATGTGAAACTCCAATAAATTTAAGTTCGTTCATTGGGATTGCTAAATTTGTAAGATGTGACTAGTTTGCAAAAATGACTAAAGGTCGGCAATTCTTTGGTAAATAACAAACTAAGCTAGGATGATTGCAGTCAAACTCTCTATCTGTTTACTCAACTTTTTTGCTAGAATAATAACCAACAGAAAAATGCCAAACAAGTTCTTATTTTATCTATGAAATGTGTACCTGAAAAAATGTGCTCCAATTATCCGATCTTGTGATTTGGTCTTTTCTCCAACTACATTGAGGTCAATGGTAGAAGTATTTGAAGCCAAAATACAGTGAGGTGGGCATGCCTTCTCAATATCAGCAAAAATTTTCTGCTTCAGAGGAATATGTTCAACAACGGCCTGAAATAAAACACATGTCAGAATAGTTGCAAACTAGATAGAAATTGTACCATTGATTAATCACGTCCTAAAAGTGTTGCAATCTAGAGTTGAATCAACTATGATATGTTAATGTATAATGGAGTAGATCTAAAATTTAATGGTATTAAACACTGGAGATTAGATGCAAATCATGATTCACGGTCTATTATCTGATATCTATAGAAGACACTTCAAGACAGTGAGTAGACCATGGAATATTTTTCAGGGAACTACCAGACCTGGTCATAGGTAAATATTAGGATAGCTTTAATATGAACCAAAGACTGGTGCTGATATCCATAATCTAAAAAGGCAAATGTGACAGGTAACTGCTTATATTGTGGGGTTAACTTGCAAATTTGCAAGAACTTACTTCAATAACCATATCCACATCCTTGAAATCAGTGTAGTCCAAAGTGCCTTTAACCATCAAAAGGGCTTTCTCTGCTTTATCCTTTGCCAATTTTTTCCTTGATACAAGACTTCGGACATTCCCTTCCAGATTAACACAGAAATATTAAGTCATAGAAATTCAATAAAGATAGAAAAAAACATCCAAGCCTGACTGAACTGTAAACTGTCATATTTGTAATCAGATAGATATCTATTGTCAACACTTGTTCTGTTGGTTGAATGCAAAAAACAGGAAAATTCAAAGATTTGTTGATAGCAAGTTATAACTAACCTTCAATTGCTTTTATTCCCTTCAGAAGATACTCAGAGTTGATTTCTTTGAGGATGACATATATATTGCTCAAAATCAGTGCTGTAGCTATGCCAGAACCCATTAGCCCTCCACCAATAATAGCGACTTTCGATATTTTCCTTGGTTTTAGTCCAATGTCAGAAACATTTGGAACCTATATCATTATAAGTTAGCTTTCTATTAAGACAAAAGATGCATAAATTTCAAGTAATAGCTTTAATGTTCAGAAACAAAGATGCAGCATGACAGCCCTTTCATAAAGATTTTTATGGACTGTGACAGAAATTTTATAGACATGAGTATGACACAGATAATGGTGCTATAGTGTACAATACTTCACCCGGGCATTATCGAAGCAATACTCAGATTCTCATTCCATCAAACCCATTATTTTTTTAAAATAAGCCCTGAAATACTTTCTTTACAAATTGGAACGATTCTAATCAAATAACCCGACGAGTACAAAATAATATTTCCATCTTAGTCGAAATTTCAAAAGGTGTTATCAGCTACAGACTTCTGAGACTCTGTAAAAGGCTCTTCACCCTGTAAAACTACAACTGAAGAAAGGTGTCTATTATATGCAAATGTAACAATTTCATTGGGAATCAATATTCAAGTATTCCTACAAGGAGGTAGGCACACCATTTAATTAGGAGCAGGGATAACGATTCATTCATTCAAGTAAAATCCATAACTGTAATATGTCATAGCTTTATAATAGCTAATAAAAATGAATACCAAATCATGAATTACTTTTATATCTCCAATAAGTCATAGCTGGAGAGAAGAAGTGTATCTTGTAGGATGTCCATGACCTTTTTCACTTGACCAAAGTGACCACGAGAAAATAATTTACATCTTGCAGGATGTTTCAAGTTTGAATGGTTCCAATGCACATACAGACACTTGTGTGGACAATTTTTCTAAAGAAACCTCAACATTTACATATGTTCTATTCCCATTCTTGATAAATCATACAGTATAAGTAGTAGTTATCACAAAAGTTGTTTGCTGGGTGACTGTACCTTACTCGTTGCCCTTTGAGAAAAAAATGCATGCACTAGACCCTTTGATGCGTCTGTAAAGATTAGATCTTTAAATACGCTTGACTCCTGCAGAAAACACATGCTGGTAAGATGCTAAAGTGCAAGGGGAATTTCCAGAAATCCATTAATATATCTTGCAAGACGAATGGCTAAACAAGAAGTATTATCTAAATTGCATAAGATAACTTTGCCAGCCCAAGTTAAAAGTAAAATTACCTTCAAAATTCCATGATAACCACCATGAATGATTCCTTCCTCAATTACATCAAGACATGCCTGGTGCTGAGGCACATTTTTAAAACTCTGTTTGGCCTGCTGCCTTGCTGTTTTTATTATATCCACCACTTCTGGCACAGAACCAAGTTTGTCTATCCTATGAAGAGAGCGTATCCATGGTTTGCGCCTCTCTATGATGTCTAGTGCCCACTGGCGCGATGCTTTTATTAATTCATCAGAAGGAACAACAGCATCAACAAGCCCTAGATCATTTCCTTCTTCTGATGTTATTGGTTTAGAAAACTGTTGCCGGTAGCACCACCAAAGAGCATTAAAACAATGCAAGTTTCCAAACGCATTGCATGAAGACATGCACTGATAAATGTTGTTCTCGTGAGAACAACATTTATCATGAGAACGCGAGACCAGTGCACCAAAGTATAAATTTAACGTATTCAATTTTTCCTAAGTAATGCGGTCATCAAACAAGGTGATGCATTCACGGTATATCTTCACAATTGAAAAAGGGTTGAAAACGTAAGGGTTCTCATTTGAACATATTAGAGGGATCAAATAAGTTCACTTGTTGTTAGTACATTAGTCCAGAATCTGTTGTGTAATTTGCTGCTATAAAAAATGAAATTTACACATTTGAAATACACAGCAGATTCAATAATTTTATACGCACAATGTAGTGGACGTTTTACTGACAATAAGAAAGAGTCTAGTTCGTGTGTGTGTGCATATATATTTATATATGGAATGGTTTGAATAAAAACTTCACACTGTCATAATGTAAGAAATTTTCACTGAACCTACAAAGTAATTGCACTGAACTATACAGAAAATAACGTTAATTACTTATAGGTTCAATGCAGTTACTTTAAAGGTTCTTGATATATGTATTGGAGACCTACCAGCATAAGTTCAAGTGCTTTAGGAAGCCCAATAAGCCTAGGGAGACGCTGTGTACCTGGAATAGTACCAAGACCAAGATAAAGATCAGATGGTGAAAACTGAAAATTGTCTGCTTTGAGATACGAAAATGAATAAAAAATAGTATACTACAAGATTGCAGGAGTTCATACCTCCTGATCCAGGAATAACACCAAGAGTAAGTTCAGGCAGACCAAGTAGTGTTTTTGGCGCAGCAATTCGTGCATGAGCAGCCTGCAAAATATTTGCCATTATGATTGATTGGAAATAAACTTCATGACATATGATAAACAGATGTAACATTGGACACGTCAAAGCAAGTCAGAGAAGATCACGAACCAAAGCTAGTTCCAATCCACCTCCAAGTGCAAGTCCCTGCAAGGCAGCAACAGTAGGCTTCTTTCCATCTAATGAAAACAACATTAATAAGCCTCAGACAAATTAAGTACTACGTAAAAATTAAATTTCAAAATTCAGATATGCCAAATTATAGGAGGACCTTCTATTACATTGACCGCAACACTAATAGACGTCTCAGGTAAGATGGAAGCATCTCCTGCGCAGTTAGAAATTCAATTGTCGAGCATGAGGCACCGGTTATAGCATAATAAAAGAAGAGAAGATCATTAAAATGTTAGTACATAAAAACCTGTTTTATGCACCCTCTCAAACACATTTATGTCAAAGCCACCAGAGAATTTTCCAGCATCACCTAGAAGTTGATTAGACTCATAAAATCAGCGATCAGTCAAAGCAAGAGGCAAAATATCCTCCACACAAAGACAGAGCTCAATATAATCAAGTTAACCATGCCACAGAAATGGATCTGATATGGTTAGCTCGATCATTACTTGTTACTAATAAAAAGTATCACGAGACAGTCCACAATTATCTACAAACATTCGCACCTCACCTCATCAACACAGAATATGAACCCGAAAATCAACTTTCAATGGCTGTCAATGTGTTGGCGAGCCTAACTATTCTGCTGTATCCTATCCTCTATGACTAACAAAGCCTCAAAATACAGAAAATACAAACAAACAAACAAATAACTAAACTGAAACCATTATCCGTCGGTTTTAACAGTAAACCGAAAAACTACTAAAATTGTGGCATCTAACAGCATGGATCAAGCAAAAATAAAATAAAATAAAGATTTACCGGCGAGAACAACAGCTTTGACGTCGTCTCTTCTCATCGCCTCAGCATACTTCTCCTTCAGTCCATCAAAAACTTGAAAAAAAGAGAGAGAGATCGATCAAAACAGAATAATGCGACAGGTCCATTTGTGCGAGAGAGAAGCTGAGCGAAGCTTACTGGTGAGGGCGAGAGCATTGACCGGAGGATTGGAGACGGTGATGACCGCAACGCCGTCGTCACCGACCTCCATGATAACTCTAGGCTGCCTCATGCTTAGCGCGTGTTTCTTCGGGAATAGCAAAATAAGCAGAGAGAGATAGCGAGTGAAACTGAAAATGAAAGGGATCTGATCTGCTATTTATACTTGGTATACAAAGTAGAATGGAGATTGGGTAGAATTGAAGTCAAGCGGGGAAAGGAAACTACGCCGCCCACGTTGGTAATTTACGGAGCAATTTTTCGACAATTACCGGTTACCAGTGAGTCAACTCGGCTACGAACGCCTTTCCTCTATTCTCTGCTTTTATATTTTGGAATTATTTTAATTCTTTAATTTGTGAAAATCAGATCTCATCAATTAAATCAATCAAACTGTATAATGCACATTCTGTAAAGTAAGCATATTCAACAATCATTCATACTTATATGAATACACGTGAGAAGTGTGATCTCTTAACCTGCAACATCATTGGAATAACAATGTTTCATATGGATCAATTATTTTGAACAAGGGTACTTAAAGTAGAAGAAAAGGCACAAAATTAAGTCTAAAATGTTAAGCCAGACTAAAAAATTTAATGTTTCACATTCATCTAAACTAGTGTAACGGATCATTAATTTATATATTTATCTAAATTTTAAAAAATTAAGCATACATGATATAAAGAAATTAATATAAATTAATATGTATGCAATAATAATGCAATCAATCTTATACAAAATAATACTAATAAATTTAAGAAATTCATAAAAAAAAACAAAACAAAACACCAAACCGCATTGAAAAATACAATAAATAATCTGAAATTATATGATAACACCTCCTTTCCTTAAGTATTGCACCGAACATTTCATGTAAAATTCGCAGCAAAGTTGTTCGGTTTCTAACGCCCTCAGAAAAAAAAAATTGTAATTAATGATTTCATATAATTTGCATACATATTTAAAACGATGCACAAAACTACACCGCATAACAACATACCGCATGATCATGTTAATGATTTCATATAATTTGCATACAAATTTAAAATGATGCACAAAACTACACCGCATAACAACATACCGCATGATCATGAAAAACACACTCTAAACGATGATATTGGTTTTGGCTCCATGAGTGGTAGCTTTCTAAATATGAATGCATCGAATTTTTATAACCAAATAAATTGAGGAAACTTCAGATCATTGAACAAGGTATGGAATGGTTTTATGGTATCAACCTTTCTTTCTAGTAAGAACAAAAATATCAAGCTTGAGTCTTACTCTCTCTATATATATAAGTAGGTGTGTGAGAATAATAAGCCTCCAAATGTCATATTTATAGGACAAAAATATAACCATATGCCTCTATGAAAACCTTTCACATTTGCTATTTAGGATAAAATTATAATAATCAATTACACATTAATTTAATAATTTTGGAGTTAATTTGATCACATTAAGAAATCATTAATCACATGAATTCGTTTATAATCATATATATATACATATATATATATATATGTCCTATTTCCTTCTTAATCTCAGCCCTTGGATCCTTGAATTGGATGGTTGTAATTAATGCATTATTAGTCTATAATGTTGCATTACTAGCCGTTGTGCATTATTAGAATGAAAATGTGCATTATTAGTCTATAATGTTGCATTATTAGCCGCCGTACATTATTAGAATGAAAATGTGCATTATTAAATGACACGTGGCATTAATCTAACCGTCAGATGACAAAATCGTGGGGCTAGGATTAAGAAGGAAAAAGGACAAAAGATATGAAAAGGATTTGAATACATCCCTATATATATATGTACAGAGTTGTGATCAATGAACCTTTCTTAAAGACGAACTAGAGACCAAATTTGGGCCACTCATTGTTCTTTATCTTATGGTTATGATTAATTTAGAAATAATAAAATATTTTATTAAATAAAAATGTTTTTAATTAATTTTTTTTTAAAAAATTAATTTTTTTAAATTCTTTTTTTAATTTAAAAAAAAATATTTTTTTTTTAAAAAAAAATTAGAATTTTTTTTAATTTTTTTTATTAGATAAAAACTTACTTGGAGTAAATAATGAACTATATTCACTACATAATGAACTAAATGAATGCATGTTATGAAGTAATTTTTCGCATTCATTATATACTGAATTTACTTCAACTGAAAGATAATTATGTCATAACACATTATGAAGTAATAAACTAATGAAATGAAGTAGTAACTAATGAAATGAAGTAATAACATAATTGAATGAAGTAATAAACTAACGGAATGAAGTAATAACATAACTGAATGAAGTAATAAACTAACGGAATGAAGTGCTAAACTAATAGAATGAAGTAATAACATGACTGAATGAAGTGATAACCCTAAATCCAACTGAAAGATAATTATGTCATAACACATTATGAAGTAATAAACTAATGGAATGAAGTAATAAACTAACGGAATGAAGTAATAAACTAACAAAATGAAGTAATAGAACGACTTGATGAAATAATAAGCTCGTAACAATAACATGACTGAATGAAGTAATAAACTAACGGAATGAAGTAATAACATGACTGAATGAAGTAATAAACTAACGGAATGAAGTAATAACCCTAAACCCAACTGAAAGATAATTATGTCATAACACATTATGAAGTAATAAACTAATGGAATGAAGTAATAGCATGACTGAATGAAGTAATAAACTAATAGAATGAAGTAATAACATGAATAAATGAAGTAATAAACTAACGGAATGAAGTAATAGCGCGACTGAATGAAGTAATAAGTTCATAACATACATTCATTTAGTTCATTATGTAATGAATATAGTTCATTATTTACTCCAGCAAGTTTTTATCGAATAAAAAAAATTTTAAAAATTTAAAAAAAAAATTTAAAAAAAAATTTAATTTTTTTTAAAAAAAATTTAAAAATCTAAAAAATTAAAAAAACATTTTTATTTAATAAAATATTAAATTAATTATAAATTAATCATAACTATAAGATTAAGAAAATTGAGTGACCCTAATTTGGTCTCTAGTTCGGTCTTTAAGGGTGGATTTGTGGTTAATAGGACTCTGTATGTACATATGAAACACAGGAGTATATAATTATTGACATATACTCTCTCCGTCCCGGCTAAAATGACACATTGCTTAGCCGGCACGAGATTTTATGAGTTATTGGTTTAAGTGTTTAATTGGAGAGAGAAGGTGGGTGTAAGTATTAAAGTAGAGAGATAAAGAAAGATTTATATTTTAATAGGAGTGAGAAAAAGTGGTTGAGTGTATTAATTGGAGAGAGAAAGTTACCAAAAAAAGGAAATGTGTCATCTTAGTTGGGACAAACTAAAAAGGAAAACATGTCATCTTAAGCGGGACGAAGGGAGTACTAATTTCCACAACAATGAAACGGTCGGTCACACACAAATATTAGTACATAATTAGTATTCTTTCTCGCAATTAATTCATAATTAATTAGCTATGGTGTAGGGCATTCACTCTCATAATTAATTAGGAGTATTAATTAATTAGCATGGCCTCAATATCTAACTAAATTAGCCAAACGTTTGATAAAAAACTCTTAGAATAGTTATGTCACATCATTACACTTATTATATAGCTATAGATTTAAAGTAGTTACAGTAGTACCCAAAACTTATAAATGTTCAAAATTATTCCCAAAATTCACCTTTTATATTAGTATAGATAGATATCTATTTAATTTGATACAAAGTTAAACAGATTCAACTTGAATACGAACAATGTATATTAGATTCACAAATTAAACCAAAACCCACAAATTAAGTTATAAATGACAATAGGAATTTTTCATAACACTAAATCAAATCATTAACAGCGTTACACCAATAATATTAAATTAAAGCTCCAAGACCAAATCGTAATTGAGCTAGAGAGAACACCAGGGAGTTGAAGTTTAAACTGAAAAATAAATCAAATAAATCAAAATCCTAATTATTTTGTAGGTACAAAACTTTTGTGAGGATGCATATATAAATATAATTAATAAAATAAAAGGGTTAATTGGGTGCAATCAGGGTAAATTTATACTTTAATTAGAATTTACTTTTTTCAATTAAAATTTATTACTCCAGTTCCCAGTCAAATTATTCATTAATAATATTAGAATTTAATCAACCCTTGAATTATGGTCACTGAATGAAGTCAAGTAATAAGATACTGTGGGCCAAACAACAACAATGCTTTAAAGTGACAATGATATTTCATTAGATATTGAAAAAATAGTTCTGGTCATATCAAAATAGCCATCATTTTAATCAGTTAAAAATTAAAGCATCTGTAAATGTTGTAGATTGATAGAGATGGAGGGATCGAGTCAAACTCGATATAAAACATGTATGTGACAATCTGCTATTTTAAAAGAATATTAATTGAATAAAATATTTTATTTAAAAAGAATGATGTTTGAATAACAAAAATTTTACAAATCCAAATCATAAACATATTTTAATTTGGTTGGGTTTCATGATTCAATATAAGGATATTTAACTAACCTTATAATCTATCCAGACTAAAGTAAAGGGATTAGCATATCTGTGTGTGTTGAGACGATCATATCTTCACTTGGTTGTTTGTGAGACTAATCAATCTATCAACATCTCCAACGCACTTTTCTAAAGTATCTAAATTTTTTCTTTACCAAAAAAAAAAAAGTATCTAAATTTAGGCATTTCCAACCTTTTTCTTTTTCGTTTATCTGCACTCATCCCAGTTATAGATATTGGGATTATTAAGATAGGAACGAGTATTATAGAAAAAAATATTAAGTCAGCGTTAAAGAATAAAAGAAAATAAAATAGTGAGTTCGTTTTTTTATCTGAAAATTTAAGAAAAAGTATCTTATATTCAATAACAGAAAACTATTTATAATTTTGGTAAATCGTGATTGCCACTTCAGTTTTAATTTATTACAACGTTTTCGATTTTGGAAATATTGGGAAATAAGTAACGACAATAAAATTCAAAGTATTAACGACTAAATTTCAAGTTAATAAAAAAATCTAAAATTCAGCCTGAGTTTATGATATTAGAGATTAATTAATTTTATTTATATAATTTCAATATGCAACAAAATGGTATCAGCATAATATAGGATGCATATTTGATACTTTGAGAAAATATATTGCACTTGAGGTATCTCGATAAAACTTCTAATTCATTTGAAGTACTTTTTCATTTAGTCTCCCATTTTGCTCTTTTCAGTTTCAAAGGGAATTGTTGACCTTTTCATTTTAGTCGCCACTAGTTCTTAATGCAGCTTTGTCAATATTTATCAATTTTATTTTATCCAACACATCAAAGATTTATAGAAGTAATGAAAGTATTTGGTGATTGCACATGTGGTGCATGCTATTTTTGAATATCTTTTAATGCGATATGGCAATGAAAGAAAATTTTATGTAATCAGGAGAAATTTTTATAATATGCGAATAACATAACTTGTGTCGGTTGTATTTTTCTATGGATGCTTTGTGAAGCACGAGTAGTTGTTTTTTGATCAAGTAGAGATTTTCGAATATTACATCTCCAAAGTACTAATCATTTAGTTGTGCAAAAGAGAATTTGTGAAGAAGAATGCGAAAATAAATAAATAACTTAGGTTGACCCAAGGAAAAACTTTAAAGTTTGGGCCACATCAAAATAGCAGAGCCCAATTCAAAGTACTTGACCCTAACTTATTTGCCACTGGGCCTAAGCTTTTGAATAAAAAATAATGTCTAAGACTTCTATCTTTTAAACCAAATTACTACCTCCTTTCTATTCAAAATATCTATATTCTTGAGTGGCACGAGATATTATAAAGAGTTTTTAGGTGGAGTAAGTAGAGAGAAAAAAAATAGTTGAATACTCCCTCCGTCCCACTTTAGGAGTCCCGATTTACTACTTTTGGATGTCCCACATTATGAGTCCCGGTTGGAATATCCCATAATTGGTAATAGGCCCCACATTCCACTCACATTTTATTATAAAACTAATATATAAAAGTAGGACCCACATTCCATTATCTTTTTTCACCAACTTTTCTTTATATTTCTTAAAACTCGTGTCGAACTCAACCGGGACTCCTAAGAGCGTCCACAGTGGGGGAGCCGCGGCTCTCGGCCCGGGCTTGGGCAGCCCGCGGCCCCCCACTACTGAGGCGAGGCATGCCCGCGGCTCGGGGGGGTGGACGAGAGAGAGCCGAGCGCTCGGCCAGGCCGAGGCTCTTGGGCAGGCGGCTCGGCCCGCCACTGCAAGGGCCGAGAGCCGCGGCCCTGCCCACCGGTTTTCATTTTTTTTTTTTTTTTTTAAAATTCAAAAATTATATTTATAAATACTATATTCATTCCATTTTTTTATCTTCCTCAATTCTAAACCCTAAAAATTTCACTATCTACCATTTTCAAAGTCTACAAAATGCAAGGTGGAGATGATTCTCCCGGCTATGGAGAATCGGGATTTGGCGCATTTTCGTCTTCCCAACCGTGGAGATCGAGTCCGACCCCCCCTCCAACGAACCTGTGGAGTCCACAATCGCCGCCGCCGTGGCAACAGACACCCCAACTCCGGGGTCAGTCCTCCTCTCAGCCGCAGAGGAACGTGGGTCGTCCCCAATCGGGGTTCGGCGACTACCGGCCCAATATGGACGCGATCAACAACCCTTCTCAGCAATTCCAATCCTCCCAATTCCAATACACCCAATCCCCTCTATCTGAATCTGATAGATTCACGTGGGAACAGTTGATGGGAACACCACCAGACACCCCGGTGTCCGGTACTCAAGGCGGCCGCGGGCGAAATCAAGGCGTTGGGGGGCGAAACGGCGGCGGAGGTGGGCGAAATGGCGGAAATGGTGGGGGGCGAAGCGGCGGCGGTGGTCGAAGCGCCGGCCGCCGAGGAGAGCAAGGCACCGGAGGAGGTGGCGGCCGAAGTGGTCGGCGAGGCGGCGGACGCGGCGGCGGTGACGGTGGCAGCGGCGGCGATGGCGATGGCGGTGGCGGTGGCGGTCGAAGCCGGCGGTCGACCTACTATAGCAATGAAGAATCCATTGCTGTAGCCAGAGCCTGGTATGCGGTCACGACCGATTCTATAGTCGGTACGGATCAGACCGACGTTTGCTTTTGGAATCGCGTTCTCGATGTGTACAACGAATTCAAACCAGATGGGAGCGTCGAGCGTACAGCTAGCCAGGTCCGGAAGAAGTTCGGAAGGATTACTAAAGCGTTGAAGAGGTTCAGTGGCATATACGAGACCCAACTCCGCCTTGCTGAGAGCGGCCGCACCGAAGCCGACGTACGAGCGTTGTCGTATCGGTTGTTCAATACTGAATCGTGGCCGAAGTTTACCTACTGGGACGAATACCTCGTTCTGCGTGACTGCCCGAAATTCAGAGTCCTCATCGACAAAGATCTTGTCTCTGCGCCGAAGCGGACTAGACTGGGCGTCGCCCGCAACTACAGCAGTAGCAGTGACTCACGCGCCTTCGACCTGAACGATGATGCTTCGGAGGAGGAGCCCCCCTCCAGACTCTCTCGGCGCCCACGTCCGCAGGGCCAGCGTGCCGCAATCCGGGAATCTAGAACCGGCTCTCAGTTCTCCGCTGCGACCTCTACAGCAATGCCCTCAACACCGCGGGCGGCTTTGGCTCATACCCTAGAGGTGCAGATGATGAAGCAACTTCAGGATAATTTGGCCTTGTACGAGAAGTCAACTGATCCGGAGACCAGGAGATTCTACTACGACCTCATTATTCGACTGAGGTCGAAGTTGGGATGGTCCGAAGGGTCGCAGTCGGGCGGTGCCAGCGGTAGTGGGGTCGGTGCAAGTGGCAGTGGCGGCGGTGGAGGCGGTGCCGATGATGTGATGGATGACGATGACGACACCGAGTAGTCGGGCGGTGTGCGTCATTTTTTTTATTGTATTTAAAACGTTGTCGTTGTATAATTTTACCCTATCTATAATACTACGACAATTTGGTTTCAATTTTTTTTAGTAATTTTTAAAGTATGCATTTTTCACTTATTATATGCATATAATTTTTATTCTAGGAATATTAAAATATACAAAAAATGTATAAAAATAATTTTAATTGTTGAAATAGAAAAAAAAAATGGTGGCCCGGAGGGCCACCATTGTGGTGGCCAAGTTTTGAGGGCAAGGGCCAAGTTTGTTGGGCATGCCCAAGAAATGGTGGCTTGGGCATGCCCAAGAGGGCCACCATTGTGGACACCCTAAAGTAGGACGGAGGGAGTATTTAATAAGGAAAGAGGAGAGAGATTTATTTTCAAATACAAAAAGTTGACATCTTAAATGGAACAAACTAAAAAGGAAAGGTGGACATCTTGAGTGGGATGAAGATAGTACATCATTGTAGACCAAATATTCTTGAGGTCAATTTTTTTTATAGTTTGATCACAGGTGTACCGAATCCGCCTATGGCGGAATCTGACTAATCCTGCTCGACTGGGTTTTTGGAGTAAGGCCGAAAGTCTCCCAACGGCTCATGGGCTTTGAATCCATGACCACTCTGTATTTTATATGGATAGAAAATGAGAAGTATCTACTTTGAATCCATGACCACTCTGTATTTTACAACATCCCAATATAATGTGATGAAAATTTAGACTACACCCTTGTTGCCAATTGAGGTATCTATTTGTAGCCATGAAACAACCCTCCATAGAAGTTCATAATCATCCTAGTTATCCAACAAGACAATTCTAATTTCACTTCAACCTTAAGTAGTATGAGACATTTTTGCAATCATAACAATCTTGAATACAGAAACCATTTTTTCAGGTAATCAACATCTCCTTATCTTTTATCATATGCTTCATCTCATGCACATGAAGATGAGCAACAAAGTTTTCCATCCTCAAACATCAAAACTACATTTTTCAGGCTCAACTCCCCACCCCATGAAATCTGAGAGTGTCATTGTCCTTGAAATTGGTGTTATACCACAACTCATCTTCTCTGCCGGCCCATCTCCTGAGCTCATGGCGTTGCTCTTCCTTGGCAACATCGTAGCCCCCGTGCCAGATTCTCTAGCCATAGTATTAGCATACAAAACATCATCTATACGTGACATAACCGTGTTGGCCAAGGTCTCCAGCACTCTCGAATAGCTCTCAAGGATCGCTAGCCCTGCATCCTACCTCAACAAAACCAAAAGACCATATTAGTGAGGCCCAAACAAGTTTGACAACCCCATAAAGAGACCCAAAAATGAACTTTATATTGTACCTTGTTGTACTGGATTTTGGTTATGTCAAGTGACGATTGAGGAAGGCCGGGAAACTGATGCTTCAATAGGATCAAGATTGTCTCTAATCTCTCCTCAAACATACATCTCTTCTCCGTGCTCACAGTGAAACCCCATGAAGTCTTGTTATCCTTGTTATTCATTTTTCTCTTCCATATCACAATTGATGCCTCAATTCTGTTCTTGATATCAACCACTTTGTTTTCACATGACAAGTCCAGGGTTGATAGAAACTGTTGAGGATCAAACACCTCATCAGTTATGCTTTTGTAGATTGAATCACCTAGGCATGATTTCCCATTCTACATGAACATAAACACAAAAAAGTCAAGATATGTGGTATTTGAACTCTTCTTACATAACTTTGACAGTTTATAATTTCAACCTAGTGATATGAACAACAATAACGCCTTCTTTGTTTAGTTCAAAGTACCTTGGGAAGATTTTCCACGTAGGTTTCAGGGACATCCATGTCTGATAAAATCTGAGCATTGATGGCCATGGATGCTTTGAGCACTTGAATTACGGCTTCCTTCTGCTTCTGCATGAAGACGCACGAGTCTTGTGAGAGGCCATTTGGTGGAACCTTGATTGTAGGAAGCCACCACTTGTCTCCTCTCTGAACCCCTTTCTCAGACTCCTCAGCATCTTTTGAGACGTACCAATATTCTTGCTCATTCTTGAAGTTATCAAGTGTCTCCTAATGAATCATGCAATATTATTAACTTGTCATTGCAAATAGATTAATGATTCGAGTATAAGCAGGTTCTTACAAGGAGCATGGTGTCAAGCTTGCGCAAAGCAGGGATGTTCATTAAGAGGTCTCTTCTTTGCCGTGTCACCATTATCTTGCAAATAAACAAAAACAAGTGAGTTTGGTTTTGGATAAGTAACACTAAATGGGACTTATCAGATTACACACATATATATGGTGTTTAAATTACCTCCATGTTTGTTCCATCTTTCCCTTTCTGCTCAGAAGCAACGAATTCGACGATGTGATCTGTGACGGACACAAGCCAGTCCACTTCTCTCTTCCACCGCGTCTTTCTCTCTTCAGACATTGGCTCCAGCTTCGATTGTTCTCCAAATACAGAAGCTGCAAAAATAACATAATATCGATCAAATTCAAAAAAATAATTGACATTTGCAATTTAATCCCAAGCAAGATATTAATGGTACCAGCGAGATTGGTGAGCGCGTTGGACAAGGCGAGCGCAGAGGAGACACCCTTTCCGCTGCCGGACATGTCTTCCCCGAGGAGTAGCTTGGAAAACCTCTCCTTCACCATGTCCGTTTCTAGACCAAAAAAAATGGAAGCAACGTCAAACTCTGACAATGATCTTCAACATATTTGTTATCTCTTAATTTTTTGCCATTAGCAACAAAATCAATGAATGTACTTATAACAGAATGGGAGGAACACCTGAAACTTGCTTCTTCTTTGGTGATGAAGGAGCTGGCGCTCCTTCGTTACCATTGCAGGAGGATGAGGAAGGGCTCTTGTCGCTCGCATTCTCAGAAGCATTTTCAGCTTGCTCAGCTTCCATACATTCAATACTACGTTTCTCCATTATCTTGTTTACTTTTGTATGCTTGCATCTTTGTCCCTCGTATTCGATCTCAACAATTTCTGGAAACTGCCAGCATTCTGTGCTGTGTTCCGATCATTTGCATACCATGTGGTAGAGTGCAAGGGAAATACAAGGCAATGATACATGTGATTGATCTCCTCTTTTTTTTTTTTTTTGCAAGTTTTTGTTGAAGGTGTTGAGGTGGTGCTATAGATGGAAATAGATAATGTGATTGGTAGTAGATTTTCAATATGGAGAGAGAATAAGAGATGAGAATGAATGGATAAACTTTTCAAGCATGAGCAAGAAGCCCGCGAGAGCATACATAATTTATATGTTACACAAATCAACAATGTTCATAAGTCAAAGTGATTAAAAATTGTGGAGATAAATTATGATTTTAGTCTAAGTTTAATTATTGTTCTGTATAGCATTATAGCATTACAAAATTCTAATTTTTTTTACCTATGAGAGGGATAAAATTGTGGAGATAAATCATGATTTTAGAAAAATCAAGTATGACAAAGACAGTGAAAATTTGAAAATAAACATTTAGCCCCATGATTATACAATCAACCTTATACGGGCACACTGGAGAACAACCGTCGAGCACTGCCACCGCCTAAGTCACCGTCGCCACATCGGCTTGCACATCCGGCGACGACGATCACAATGGACGCGTGCTCCGCCCAAGAAATACGTAGATTACCAATTAACTATTTTTGCCAGGTTTATGTGAATTTCTTTCATTTTGAGTCATGCATATCTATAAGCTCATTTTCAAGTTTTTTTGAAAATTCTTTCTCGAATCATATTAGGAGTCGGTTCTCCTAGTCCTATAAATACTTCTAATTCAATCATTATGCAATAAGAAAGAATTAGAATTAATCTTCTTTCTCTCTTTTTGTTAATTAAGTTATTTTCCATTTCAAAATAATTAAATCATTTCTATTTTTTTTTTATAAAAATAGTACTCTAATTTATTTCTTATTTCTTCATATATTCGGGGTAAAATTGTAGGCCCAAAAATGTCATATTTCGAATTGGGCCGCGCCATAAATCAGATTCTTCAAATTGCATACAGTAAACCCTAGTAGATTCCGCAGCGTTTCTCTATAAATAGCAAAGCAAAACACACAATCAAAATCCTCACCACAGAGACTTACTTTGCAGATGAATTTCAATTTCAATTATGAATTTGGGCAATGACGACCAACTGTGATAGGTCTCGTTCGTCGTAATGGCATGTTACAATGCCTTGCCGACCATCCTGTTATATCACCACCCATAAACTGAGCCCTCCTTTTATTTTTCTAACCTATCTTACTTTTCTCATTTTGGCCGATGATTAAATTTCAATTTTGACAAGCATATGTCTGAAATTTTTGTGTTGATACTTTTAAGTATGAGGCTGATTTCGTTGATAGTCTTTTCAAAGATTTGTTTCAGTTATTTCAGATCTTAAATTGAATAATTTAGCGTTTCTGATTTGATTTGATTGCAATAATAATTGCTGAATTCAAATGTTGATATGTTATGTTATTTCGGTGTCGATGATGATTGTTGCTAATTATTCTGACACCTCTTGTATGAGAAGAGTCGCAAGGCTCTTCCGTGAGCAGATTATGCAACTCTCTGAGCCCAATCTTAATCAATAATTTTTCCAATTGATCCGCTGTTTGAGTTGATTTGTTGCTTCGCTATCTGGTTTTCAGAATTGTTTCAAGTTTCTGTTGACTCGTTCCCTTGAAGCAATACTAATTGTGCTGCCTTTTCTTGTCTATTTCTCGTACTGCTTTGGATTTTGAGAAGCGTTAAGGCAGCCATATCATTCTAATCAATTTGTTTTTGCATTTCTTTTTAATTCTCTTCTTTTAGAGACCACTAGTGTACCACCTGATCGCACGTATCATAATTTACTTTATAATAATTCAATTATGATACTTTATAATAATTCAATATCTACACTGTACAAAACAACAAATGAATATATATGAAACAACAATTAGATATAACAAATTTAGTAAAAAATTGAAAATAATTCAACCTGTGTCATTGATTTTAGTTAATAACTGAAATTAATTCTGCTATAATGTGTATATTTAGAATAGATATTTTAAAATTTCAATTAGAATTAAATATTATAAATAACCTTCACATAAGTACTTATGATTATGATAATCAACCAATGGTGACAAAATGAAAATGTAGTTTAATTTATACATTTTCAATAAATTTATTGTACACAAACTTATTAGTAAGATATTAGGAAATTATAATTATATTTATGAAATACACTATACACTTCACTTGGTTTGACTTCGTCGAAGTTTCAACCTTTGCAAATTTTTATTGATATTTTAGTTCTTACATTAATATTATATAAAAAAATTATATTAACTTAAATTAAAATACATTAAATATATTAAAATAATATTTGAACAGAAATTAAAGTATATAGATATAAAGATATCACAATTACATAAATCATACCACAACCTATTTTGTTTAAATATCACAAAATTTTATGAATTGTTTGATTTTGCAGGTCAATTAACTAACAAACACTAATTAATAAGTATTATTCAATAAATTTTAAATACAATATCGAATAAATAAAATCTATTAAGATGAATTAAGTAAACAAAGCCCTATGTAATTTAAATATCGGCAAATCCAGTAACATTAAACAAATAAAGAATTAAATAAGTTAGTTTACATGAATTAAAAATAACCCATTAAACAAATAAAATTTAAATTAATGCTTTACTCATTAATAAAAGCCCAATTCAGAGTAATATAGCTATTTTGATAAAATTGTTTTAAAGTTGATTAGATCATTATACAACAACGGTTAAACAATGCCCCATTTAAGCTTCTCTATGAGCAGGATATAGGATCAAACTCGACTGTTTCATTTTTTCCAAATAAACACTATTATCTACCCTCCCCATTCTCTTTATTTTAAACACACTAAGCTTTAAAGCATCTCCAATGCCGACTAGCCAACCGGCTTATCTCCAATGCCGGCTAGCCAACCGGCTTGCCGAACCATTGCAGCAGGCGAGCCCGAAATCGGCGAAAAAAGCGGCGTGGGCTAGCTGATCGCGTGGCGCTGGCCGATGCGCTGACCGCCATTGTGGCGTGCCGATCGGCCAACGCTATTTTTTAATTTTTTTTAATTGGTGAAAAACTATATAAACGCGATTTTCTCTATCTCTATATTTCTGTACAAGAGCAACATCTAGCGATGGACAACAACTAGCCCAATACAAAATTAAGACATAAAATAGAAACATGTCATAGTGTTCGGCTAGCGGCAAACTAGAACGGATTCAAGGCATACTAACATTTTTTAATGTATTTTTTAAATAAATTAGTGAGGAGTAGAGTGGGGCGGTGGCTCGTGTGTGGAAGCCCGATTTTTTTTTATTATGTAATTTTTTTGATTTTTAGTTAATGTACTTTTTTTTATTTAAATAAAATTAATGAATTTTCCCGTATATGTCTCGTAAATTTAATTCCGTAATTTAATCGTAATTTTAATTCCGTAAATGTAGTATATTTTGAATTATTTTTATTGCGGCTGGGCCTATGGCGGACCTAAATCGATGTGGCGGGTGGATTTTTAGTCTGCTGGCGACGTGGCGGGAGAAAGAGTGGCTGGCCTATTTGCATTGGAGATGCTCTTAGAGCATCCACAATAAGAATAGACCAACCACTCTTTCTCCCTGCCACGTCAGCAGCACAAAAAATCCACCTGCCACGTCAGCATTTACTCAAATAGCCCAGCCGCAATAAAAATAATTCAAAAACAACTATATTTACGCAATTAAATTTACGAGACATATACCGGAAAATTCATTCATTTCATTAAAAAAAAAAGGTACATAGATAAAAAAAAATACATAATTTTTTTTTTAAAAAAAAGGGCTTCCACACACGAGCCCCGCCACTCTCTACTCCTCATCGTCGCCGCCGCCACCCGGGGTATCTGAGCCCGCGTCTTAACCCCCACCAGTGCCCTCGAGGCGTCCAAATCCACCCGCATGTTCTCGAGCATCGAGTAGAGAAACATCTTCTCTGTGGGGTTGGTTGCGGCCTTCCACTCTTGGAAGACCGCGAACATCCGTTCCTCCGTTTTTGCACGCGAGAATAAGGTGTACGCGCGTGGGAGGGCGGGTGCCGAGATGACCTCCTGGGGCGATAGGGGGGATCCTCCCCACGCTGCCCGTTGCGCCCGCCTTTGGCCAACCGGGCGAGGGCGACGAGTAGAGGATGGAGGGGACGGAAACTCCTCGCATCCGGGGGAGGTCGTGGGATCCGCCGCCGCTTGCCGCCGTAGTTGCAATAGTTCGGCCTCTGCTTCTTCGGCCACCCGGCGTCGCACCCCGCCGGGAATTTCTCGGAGTCTTTCGGCCAACACATAGCATTTCCCGAGAAAGGTGAACTCCTTATACTTCCCCGGCAAGGGGAACTGACTCTCCGCTATCCTCCGGGCGTCCTCCTCATTCTGCCCACTAGTCGGGCGGCGGAGGGCGTTGGCGTACAACCCCGAAAATCGGCCGACCGCAGCCACGATCCGTTTCCACCCCTTCTCGGCACTCCTCCCGGCCCCGTAGTCCTTCCCGTGCGGGCAGTTCCTCCTACAGGTTGCTCTAATCTTCGCCCACATGTTGGCGACCCGCTGGTTGTTCGCAACCAGCGGATCGTCGCAAACCAACAACCACCCCTTGGCCACGCCGGTGTACTCATCCTCCTCGTCCACTTCCTCCGCGTGGGGGTGTCGTCAACAGCGGGCTGCGACGACTCGCCGACCACCTTGCCCTTCCCCTTGGCCTTCTTCTTCTTCTTCTTCTTCTTCTTCTTCTTCTTCTTCTTCTTCGGCGCGGCCCGACCCGCTGGAACGGGAGTGTCCGGCTCACCGAGATCGATCCCCATATCATGCAATGACAAAAAGTCATCGCCAGTGAACTGCGTCTCCACTTGGGTCGACGTATGAGACGAAGCCATCAAAAAATCAAGAGAGGGACGATAGACCGTGTCCCCCCCGGTGGCCCCTGCATCCCGGGCTGCATCCCTCCCTGCCACATCATCCCCATCATCTGCTGCATCATCTGCTGTTACATCCGGGGCATACCTCCCCACCCCGGCGCTGCCTGCACCCCGCCCGACATCCGCCCTGGTTCCCCACTTGCATCCCCCCCGATCGGCACGCCACAATGGCGGCCAGCGCACGCGAATCGGCTAGCCCACGCTGATTTTCTCGCCGATTCTCGGCTGGCCGGTTGCAGTAGTTCGGCTAGCCGACCGGCTAGCGACGCGAATCGGCTAGCCGCTATTGTGGATGCTCTTAGAACTTCAGAATTTGAGTGCAATATTATAGAAGTTAAAAGTACGGAAAAATGTTCCTTGAATCATAATGCCAGGTGCGGGAAAAAAAAGTAACAATAACAGTTTTTGATAAGTAACTATAAACCAAATAAAATAAGAAATGACAAAATACATACCATACTTGACACGTTTTTTATGTCCAAACCCGAAGACAACGTAGCTAACTTTGATGACTCATGAAGTAAGGAAGGTGAACTCTTTGGTTTCAAAAAGAGCACAAAATTAGGAACCCTATTGGGAAAAAAATTGCTGGAAATTTAAAATGTAATTGGAGAAGGTAATGTGGAAGTGAGCAATAAACTTACATTTTTATAGACAAAATATATGAAGAAGCTATTCGAATTATTGTCAAAACAGTTCTGAATAATGTGGCAGTTACAAATTTATAATCAGTGTTATGCCCTGCTCCTCGACCACCCCTCCAGTCCTTCATTGAAGGACCATCAACTGTCTTCAGTGGACATAAACAAAGAGAACTAAGATCACGCAGGGCTATAGATAAGGATAATTATGAGCGAAAGTGATATTTCAAAATCTGCAGGGAAGCAGCTACTGGCATAACACATACCCGTTGTTGCATGGACAGTTGTCATCAGAGCCTCTACAATGCCAAACTCTTCGTTAACTACCTGCAAAATTAGCAAACTGTTAGAGAATAGTAGATGGGGAATGTTTGCATGCCACGAGATTGAAAAGAAGCTGCTATGAAAAACTCATACAAATTAAAGGATAATCTACAATAGAAAATGTAACATCCTAAAAATGATCCTAAACGAAATTCATTATTTCAATAGGAAAATCGGACAGAAATAGTAAATAATTATAATCCATAATGATTATAAGATTATTATGTGATGAGAATTGAGATTTTGAATTAGTATATAAGTTATATTGTGTAGATCTAATAATGGATTTAGTTATCATTTATGTATGAGAAATTGTAGCATTGGAATTAATATAAAGGATATTTTGAAGAATAGAAGAAATTAGATAAATGGTGGGTATATGTTTAATTAGAGGCTTATAATTAAAGAATTGCATATGAGTTAGTTTAACCTTGCTCTTCTCAATCAAAGTGGCGTGTGATGTGGAGAAAATAAGCTCCAACTTGCAAACTTAATCTAGATTAGTCTAGAGAATTTTGGCTAAAGTGTTGAGTGTGCTACAGGTTAGTCGGCATTGGAGAGTATCAGTCAATGTTTCTTCTTGTCCGTCTCAGCGCTGCATCCTTGGTGGGTCACTGGTCTCTGTTTGCGATATAAATCTTTTGAATTATTAGTTGTGGCATGTTAGAACTAAACTATATAACTAAATAATTTGGCTGTGATTGTAAATATTAATTATTTGATTATTTGTTTCTGAGTGATCCAGAAATATGAAATCTTAAATTTTCAAACTTGATGGCGCCTCTTTTGTGACATCACCTATTCGGCCGGCATTGGGTCGACAGATGGTTGGTTAGGAGGTGTTACAGAAAAGAACTTGGATTTCTTAAGAACCTTGGCAAGAGGAGCAAGGCAATTGGTGGTGCAGCTAGCATTGGAAACAACATCCATGTTTGGTTTGTAACTATTTTCATTTTCACCAACGACAAACATAGGAGCATCTGCTGAAGGAGCTGAGATCACAACTTTCTTAGCACCACCCTACACAACAACTTTTAATTAGAAGTGCATAATATGAAAAGGGGGATGTTAAGAATCTTACTGGATCTACTGGTACTAACCTTCTTGTGTCCATTTTTACAAAGAACAACAAATTATGTTAATAATGGCAGTTACAAAAATAGGTCGTGTACAATTTGCACATACAAATGTGGCGGTTACAACCCACTCACTCCACTCTTAGTTTGAGAGGCCACACAAACGGGAGATTAATATTTACCACTATAATTCAATAAAAAAATAGTTTTATTTAAATAACCTAATATCTTTTAAAATGATATTTCCCTAAATATCCCAAAAGTCTCCTTTTATATATATCGTATAGATTACATTACTTCTTAAAAAAATCATTTGTTGTGTAATATAGAATTACCAATAAAAGCAAATATTTAAAGTGATTTAACAAAAGAACTAAATTTACACTGCAAGCCCAACATAACAACACACCTTCTAAACATACCAGGTTCCTTGTTTGTAAAAATTATCGACTTAAATTCACCACTACACGGCTACTTAAATGGTAAGGTATCATGATTTGATTTGTGTTTTGGATCAATAAAGGTTAACAGTATTGCCACTCTTTGTACGAAGTAGAAAAATTCCTACAAAACATATTTCTTCACATTTAGGTTTATATTAAAACTATATTAAAAATCTATTTAGACTTTCATGTAACGAAGAGAAATGAAATTCCAGAGAGACTAAAACTTACTCCCTTTGTTTTATAGTAATAAAGACGTTTTTTTTTTTTTTGCACGGAGATTAATAAATATTGTGTTAAGAGAGAATAAAATGGAAAGTGTAAAAGGTAGAGAAATTAAGAGAGAAAAAAATAAGAGTTATATAAGTTAAGTTAAGAGAGAATAAAATGAAAAATGGAAAAGATAGAGAGATGAAGAGAGAAAAAAGTAAGAGAGAGTAAAGATGAAGAGAGAAAAAAGTAAGAGAGAGTAAAGTAGGTGAGAAAAATATGTTAATTTTTACTTAAAATGGAAATGACTCTATTACTGTGGAACGTATCAAAATAGCAAAATGACTCTATTACTATGGAACGGAGGGAGTATATGTTGTTGATCGTTAAAAATGTACTATTTTAATTAAAAATTTGAAAATCAATTAGAAGAGTATAATATACTAGGTTTGTGTTAAAATGACAAACTCAAGGTAAATTTAATATCCAATTTTCTTGGTTTGCAATATCTAATACGCTAGAGTGCAATTTTTGCCAGTCTGTAATATCCAATATGCCAGACTGCAATTTTTGTCAGTCTGCAATATCCAATACGCCAGACTGCAATTTTTGCTCGTCTGCAATATCCAATATGCCAGACTGCTAGCGTTTATACTATTGTTGTGTAGTGTTTATAATATTGAGGTGAGATGTGATCAAATGAAAACTCTAAATATTGTACACACTCAAAACTATGATCTGGACAATTGAAAAATGTCAACAGATCACAAACAAGCATCAACGGAAAAATGTCAATAGAATTTCAACGGTAGTCAATGATTGATGCTGTATTGATATTAAAATCTTGAAATTTTACACTGTTGATATTGTGTTGAAACTGTGTTGAAGCTGTGTTGAGGAGTTTTAAGTTTGTACAATATATAAGTTTGCATTTTATGACTACCCATATTGAGGTTTGTTATTTTAACGCACCTCTAATATACTATCCTGCTGTTCCCAAATACTCCGTTTTCCCTCCAATTTTTTTTTCCTTTTTTTTAATCTCAAAATTTGTTTTCACACCCTAAAAAATTCTCTCAGACTGAACTTTCTCTCTTATTTCCATTTTCAATTCAAGTATAGGCCATCAATGCAGAAATAGCTTGGTAGATTGTGTTAACGGAGCAATGTTGAAAAGAGTATTACGACAATCTTGCCGATCCTCCTCCTCTGTGCACGATGAACTTGACTGCCGATGTTATAATCTACTACATCACATTGTGATTGGGAGAATCCTGCTCAAAAGACTTGTTTGGAATAATTTACTTTTATTGCTTACAATGAATTGTAAATTTAGGATTTTAATTAAGTAATATTTGATTTTTTAAATAATTGTCATTTTTAGGATTCGAATACAATGTTTAATTTAAATTATTGATTGGTAAAAAAGATAAGAAAAAAATGAAATAGTAAAACTTATGAATTATTAAATGAAGAGATGGTGGAATGATGGATAATCGTCGGTTGTTATCTCTTGAGTAAGAAATAGGGTAAAAAAGTGATGTGAATAAATAAGGGGAAAAAAGAATGATGGAGAGACACATTGTGAATGCTCTAAACATGATAAAATTCTATGCACATTAATTTGAAAAGCTAATCAATAAACCCACCGTCGATGTAGCATCAACCGTGACCAGTTCATGCAATTTTGTCGCAAAATAGTAGTACCTAAATAAATAAATACACCAAGGCAAGCATGCATATATAGAACCAAGTGACCATTTCTCCTGTGGTTAGATCTTGATATTTGTGATCGGGTTTTGGAAGGAAAGATGATGCACGCGACGTCCGAATCGGACATGACGAGCGTCCGGCCGTCGTCGGCGTCTCCGAGGGGCTACTACGTGCAGAGCCCCTCGCGAGACTCCCACGACGACATTGACAAGTGCTCCTCTTCCAACGACCGTAGCACGTTGGACTCGCCCACCGCTCCAAGGCATTCTCTCACCTCCTCCTCCTCCACCACCGCCGCCAGCCGCCGCAGGTGGAACAAGCACTACTGCAACGTGGTGTCGGAGGAGGGCGCCTTTCATGACGATTACTATGGGGAGAAAGCCTATGCCAGGCAGTGCAATTGCCTCATTCTTGGCATCTCATTTCTCCTATTCTTTTCAATGATTTGGTTGGGTTTCTTTGGGGTTACCAGGAATTATAAATCTCAAATCACCATCAAGGTATCCCTCTTTTTTTAACTATACACTCGTCCCAATTTGCTATTTTGATTTTCCATTTTACGAAGGGGCTCTTACACTCCAGTACATTCTTACATCCATTAATATTTTTCACCACTTTCTTTTACATTTCTTAAAATCCAGACCGAATCAAAGTGGGGCTTATATCGTAGACGGGGGAGTATATAACAAGGGCGATTCATCGAGAATGTACTAGAAACAAAACATATCAGTTTCTGATATTAAGTTAGGAACTAACTGAGATTCATAAATTAACAAATTAATATTGAGTCAGAACTGATATTTTGTTTATGATATTAACTGATATATATTTGCAAACTGATTTTATACTCCATGTTTGTTGTAATGGTGACAGAGCTTAAAGGTTACAAAATTTTATTTTGGAGAAGGATCAGACCACACAGGTGTTCCAACAACGTTGATCACAGTCAACTGTTCAGCTAATTTGGTGATTTACAATCCTGCTACATTTTTTGGAATTGATGTCACTTCCCACACTGCTCGTCTCAAATTCTTAGATGTCACCGTTGCAACCGGCCAGGTATTTAATTTATTATTATTGATAAATAAACAAATAAAAAATAATTGAATAATCAAAGATATCCTAGTTAATTTCTTACTAAAAAATTGCATCCAAAACAAAGACATCTGCTATTTTTGAGCAGTTAGAAACAAATTAGAAAATTAAAAATAAGTCTGAAAAAAATAATACTAAAATACAAAATATGTGGAATACTAGACATTATAATTAGATGAGATTGATTATCAGCTGAAGAAATACTACCAGCCAAGAAAGAGCACAAGGATGATGCGAGTGGAGCTGGTGGGGAGAGATGTTCCTCTGTACGGGGCGGGGATGGTGCTGGCCGACTCCAACAGGGAAGCCGGAATTCGATTTAAGCTCGAGTTCAGTATTCAGTCCAAGGGACGCCATCTTGGCAAGTTGGTCAAGACTTTGCACACAACTCATTTATCATGCTCCCCTCTTATCACTTCAAAGCTCCTCACCAAACAGATCTTATTTTCCCACGGCGCTTGCAAATACTTGTAATAACACCATTTTCAATCTCTTTACCTTCCAATTTCACTAGGCCAGCTAGCAAATTTGTATGTCTTTTTTTTCGTTTCAGTATTAGGCATTATTATATGAATATGAGAGTGAAATAAAAGCATAATTTTTCTTTTTTAGTTTTAGTTTGTCCGGTTTGTTTGTTGATATTTTTGACAAACACACGATTATAGAATATTTCCTTCAAGAACTAACTTTGTGAGTGAATAAAAAGTTATAAATTAACACAGTGCATGAGAATTTATACTTAGCAAAAAGAATTAATAGATGTGTGTAGGGATCAGATCACTCGGGATTCACTAATTACCGGGACCTCTTTTATTGATTGATCTCTGAGATGGCTAATCTCAGAAGTTACAAGCCAAGCACAAAGGTTGCTACAAGATTACAAGTAATCTAGAACACTGAGATATCTAACTATTACATATATAAGCCCTAATTGGAACCCTAACTATTTCCAGATTTCTACCAATCTGGAATCCAAGTCCTTGCCCAATTAGTACATGCACACTAAGTAGATAGATCAGTAAACCAACACAAGATCCTTTCGGATCTAAGTAATAGCAAGAAACAACAACTAAGACAGAATAGTAAGGATATGGTTCAGGTCACAACAGTGACTACACTAGGCCAAGGACCTCCTCACACACTTCTACCACAAGTCACAAGGGAGAAACCGTCGAATGCTAGGTCAGAACCCCTAGCCACACCAATTGCCACACCAACTGTCAGAACACCTCGCAATCACCAGAAACCCACAAGATCCTCACAAGTTCTCACTTCTTGAACGCTAGACTTCACCAGATTCAAACCCTAAGTAAGAATCCTTCCAACACTCTAATGGAAACCGAGAAAGTCTCCAAACTCAAGATCTAAACCTATAGAACCCACTAAAACAAGGATCGATCGGTGTAAACCAAAGATCTGAGGAGTTCATCGGCGAAGTCGCCCTGAAAACAAGAGAGAGAAAGAAGAGAGAAGGCAGAGAGAGTTCTGGAGTGAGAGAGAGAGAGATTAACAGAATAGGGTAAGTGAGAGGTCGGCCTCTCACTTAACAAACACAGCTCAAGATCAACGGCCTCAAAGCAGGATCCGGGTGAGAGCTCCACGTGGCAAGCATCGGTGTGATCAAGGTAAGTAATGGGTCAAGCCGGATTGGGCTTCCCTTACACAATATTGGGCTCCAGTATTTAATCAATTGGGACTAGCCCAAAACCAATTAAATACAAAGGTCCAACTAAAACTAGACCACAAATATTCAACAATGTGGACACAATGTTTAACAAGCCTTACATTAAAAGTAGATAAGAAGCATATGGTTGTTGTTGACAATCGACCAAGATAGAACAATCACACAAAAAATTAAAAGAAACTCTAGTTTCAAGAAACCTTATATCAAGTCCGACTTCAAAAACGACTATTCTCACTATTTATAAGTTGATGTCCTTGCCGTCAATGCCTTGAACTGCATCAGTTGTGCCCTAACCTAACATTGGCAAAATGAGGGTTTTTGCGGCTGCTCACTCGTCATATCAATTGCGTCGGGAAGATCTCTTCAAAAGTGCAATAAAGATACAAGAATTAGTTAGGACAATATAATATGCTAGGAGATAATAATCTATAGCATACACACATTAAGATTCATCTAATATATGCCACAAAACAAGTTTACTAATAAATCTAAAATGTCAAGATCTAGGTAAATTGCATCATTAATTCACCTTCCGTTTCTGCAACCGTCAAATTGAGTTGTGAATCACAACTAAAGATGATTTAAATTGGAATTGGTGGGTTTCTTATTAATAGAGACGTCTATTTTGGCACTTGGATTAAGGAAGATAGATGTGTGTAGATCAGATTTATTTAATAGTGTGCATCAGGTTTATAATGTGGTATATCAGATTTAAAATAAGGTTTTATTGTGGAGTATAAGGTTTTAGTTAATTGTGTGAATCAAGTTTACTTGTGTAATATCATGTTTTAATTATGTAATATTAGGTTTTATTGTGTAATATCATATTCGGGTTGTTATCGTGTTGTATCTAGTATCTACCATATTATACCGTGTCATTTTGTCGTGTGTGGATTGTGTTTGGGTTTGAAAGTAGCAAGATGGGTTCTTGTTTAGGGCTGAAAAATTCCTTAAGAGGCCAAGTTCGTGTAGGCCTTATTGAGCTGGGTCATTAATTCAGACTGACCCAATAACATAATACAATCCTCACGATTTGTCAACCTCTAATCAATATAAAGTGTTCAGATTTTCAATATATATGAATCCACTGTAAAAATGTATGAATATATAAATGACTTCAACCTCGTGTGGATTGTATTCAGTTAGTCGATTATCGTTTATTAATTAATAATCGAATCAATAGAGGTTGCTCAGGTTGGTTATTGATTAACCGAGAATCAAAACTTTTGGTTTTGAATTTGTTTTAGTTCGGATCAAATTAGTGTTTAGGAAAAATACTAATCAATAAATGTTTGATTATAATGGGTGAAACAAAAAAAATTGCTCTAAAGTATATACTACTACTCTACTAGAAACATTGAGTAGTGTTTATATAACTTATATTAAACCCTTCTAATTGCAAATATATTGTTCAAACCTCGGTGTTAAAACTTGTTGGTTTTTTTTAATCTCTTTCTTGCATTTGGTAAATGTGAGTTCATTAATATGTTTTTTTTTTTATAAAATAACAATCGCTCGAGCCTACAGCTGGGCGAGCTAAAGTACGATTAGCCATTTTTGTGTGGCAATCTTGTTATTTTATTCAGTCGCCAATTGCAAAGACGACCTCTCCATTATGTCATGGCTGGTAGACTATGTCTTTGTGCTTGTTTTTCTTTTCTTATGTTTCTTTGGATCCTTCTTTGCTATTTCAACACTCAATGTAGTTCTGTAATCTCGATCCTATTAGTTCTTTGTTGTTAACTTTGTGATTGTGCATTCACAACATTTGGTGACTTTGACGATCAGTTCACTCATAATTAAATTCCTATAAACCAAATGACTTAGCATCTAACATTTGAGCTACGACTTATAACATCATACGTTTCATCATCATTTGATTTTTGATACCCATCAAAACACTAATACTATAACGAAATTTTCGCAATGCAATTTCAAACCAATAATCCAATAATTTATTTTATTCCACCCATCCCTGTGAAAATTTGTCACTTATTTCCATTTTCATCCGTCCCTAAAAATTTATCACCTTTCACTTTTACTATTTTTGGCAGTAGACTTCACATTTCACTAACTCATTACCACTCACATTTTATTATAAAACTAATACTCCATCCGTCCCAATAAATATGAAACATTTGGTTTCCGGCACAGGATTTTATGCAAGTGTTGTTTTGTGAGTTAATGAAGAGAGAGTAAAGTAAGAGAAAGGGAAAAGTAGAGAGAGTGATGTTTCCATTTTAGGAAATGTTTCATTTTTAGTGGGACAACCCAAAAAGGAAAACGTTGCATTTCTAATGGGACAGAGGGAGTATATAAAAGTAGGATCCGCGTGCCAATAAATTTTTCAATCCACTTTTTATTATATTTTTTAAAATTCGTGTCAGGTCAAATGGTAACAAATTATTAGGGACGGAAGGAGTATGCTTTTACGCAATTAATTAATTGAAACATATTTCGTAGATTCCGCCCATCAACTATGAGCCCAAAGTATCCTGTGTACTAGTCCACCGAATAGCCCAATTATGGTGGCCCAATATTTAAAAATATCGGTGTATATAATAAGAGTTCCAATTTATTGACCAAAAGTGTCCCGAATCTCAACAGGATATATAATATAGTTTGATCGATCACATCCAGATTTTTACTGATTTTATTATTGAAAAACACTCTATACGCCGACGGTACAAGATACTAAGCACACCATCATTATATTTAATGTTTAAATATTATAATCAAAGTCACTAATATATTGTAATTAATGGTTGCGCTGAAGGTAAGCGCACACTTACCCAAGTTTTTGTGTTTGTTATTTCATCCAAAATTTTGATATATAAAATAAACCTATCTATGGAGTAACCTTTTTTTCCCCTTAAATTTATCAATTTAGTTATCAATATTTTCCTTCTAATCGGATATGAGATGAGTGATGACTGTTTAGTTTTTCGTTTTGAAGAATAATTGTAAACGAAGATATTAATTGATAGTACAATTAATATGAAAATATAATAAAATTAATAAAATCACTAATGAGATAATAAAAACTTTGATACATAAATCTATACTCCTATTTAATAAATAAGTAAATAATATCCATCCAATATTGGACTGATACTATTTTAATAGTAGTTTATAACATAACAGAAACAAATCTATTTAATTGTTTGCTTTGCTTTATGAACTAATCTAAAATGGGATATTACGCTTGAGTGGTTCAGATACTTCATGATTTGTTTCGATCAATTTTTTTGCATGAATTGGAGCATCATATTTCTAGAACAAATTAATGGGGTGAGTTGGTGCCTGTTGACAATAGCTAGCTTGGGTATTAGTTTGTGCTGTACACCCATGTAATTTATTTATAATTAGTATTGAGAAAGAATTATTGAAACAAACTAAAAAGAGGCACGTAATTAAATTTTCTTGACAAAATCATGGATATATAGATCTCATGGGTCTATGTCTGAGAAGCTTAGCATTAGCATCGATTTCCAATTTTAATTTTTTAGAGCTAATAAGCAATAGACGTAAAAGAGCACGTTATTATAATATGAGAAGCTCAACTCTGAAATCTGGATTTACATCTGGTCAAAAATCTTGGTTACTTACCTCTTATCAATTATTTTTATTCTTGATAATTCGCTGTTGACTTATGCAGGGACAGTAGGGTTCATGACTTTTTGAAACGGTACATATACATATTTTAATTTGCAATTGATAAATAAAAAAGAAGTAAATATTATTAAACTAACAATAACAAAATCCACATAATTAATCTTTAACTATATAAGTGAATGTGAATTAATTTTATAAATAGATAAAAGTTAACTATTTTTATGCAACGAATAAAGTA
>NC_062969.1:13652554-13697931 GCF_023119035.1 Salvia hispanica
TTTTAATTTTTTAGAGCTAATAAGCAATAGACGTAAAAGAGCACGTTATTATAATATGAGAAGCTCAACTCTGAAATCTGGATTTACATCTGGTCAAAAATCTTGGTTACTTACCTCTTATCAATTATTTTTATTCTTGATAATTCGCTGTTGACTTATGCAGGGACAGTAGGGTTCATGACTTTTTGAAACGGTACATATACATATTTTAATTTGCAATTGATAAATAAAAAAGAAGTAAATATTATTAAACTAACAATAACAAAATCCACATAATTAATCTTTAACTATATAAGTGAATGTGAATTAATTTTATAAATAGATAAAAGTTAACTATTTTTATGCAACGAATAAAGTACTCCCTCCGTCCCCTATTAGGAGTCACTCTTTGACCGGACACGGGTTTTAAGAAATGTAAAAAAAAGTTGGTTGAAAAAGTTAATGGAACGTGGAACCCATTTTTTATATGGGTTTTATAATAAAATGTGAAGCGAGTGAGCTTAGTGGAATGTGGGACCTACTTACTATTTATGGTAAAAATAAAGTGTGACTCTTAATTGGGGACGGACCGAAATGGAAAAATGTGACTCTTAATGGGGGACGGAGGGAGTATATCTTACTAGTAAATTAGGATATAATATATCTTTCTTTTACTCTTAAATATCTCATTTAACCAAATATTATAAATACGAATTTTATAAGACTAATGGAATACAAATTGTAAAAGAAATGGAGAAGCCATGTTCGAGATTGAAACAATTTGTTAGCACATGCTTTTCATCAACCAAAAGAAAACCCTCCAAATATGTGCTACGATGAGACCACCACAACCACATTTGAAAGTAACACCCAAATTCTACTAAATCAACATTATCCAAATTTCAATCCAGCCAGCTAAACATGAACTTTTTCTTTTCCATAATAAAGAATTTTGAATGACAAATATGCCTCTTCATCCAAACTCAATAATCCAGCTGGATCACAGCAAGCCAAAAATAAATAAATCAATCAAAGTGGACTTATATATGCATGAATACTATATTCCACGACTTTATTTCAATATTAAAAAAAAAAAAAAACTTTAAACAAAGCCAAAAAATTCTTTAAAAGAATATGTATGAGCTTTTTATAACACATTATAAATACAATTTAATATTAGTAAGAAAAAAGAAGAATTTAAAAAATTAGGTATTGAAAAAGGCAAAACATGCAATCCTTGAAATCTTGCATGAACATACACGGTTGATGTTAAGGAATGTGTCAAGCACCACCACTGCTGAAACCTTCAATGTCTTTTCATCTCCTTCCAATCTCCAATTCTCTTGTTTGTTGGCCTTCACTGCTCGAGCCAGACGGGTTCAACCCGTATTCGCTTGTCGGATTGCTGTATAGGCCACTGCTTCCGTACTCCTGCGTGCCCAGCGCCATTTTCCTGAACTTCTTCATGTCCTCGTTGTATTGCGCTGCATCATAGTCTGTGCTTCCATTCGAACTGTACACAGTGCTGTGTCCAGGCGTGATCCCTTCGTTCAGATCCGACAGCGACACGTCTCCTTCCAAGGCCCTCACCACCTGTGCCACGGTTTACAAGATAGGTAAGCATATCATCTTTGTTGCTAAAAAACACAGAGATGTGAGCCGCCATCACTATACCTGGCTCATTTTCGGGCGACGCCTTGCAGAATGACGGACACAGGCAGCAGCACACGCCACCAACCGAGCCATCTCATTCCTATTATAATCACTTCCCAGCCTTCTATCGATGAGAGAATCATAGCTCCCATCATCAAGAGCGCGAGTCAATAACGGCCTCGCCTGTATCAAAATTGCTTCGTGTTAGCATCTATGCGTATGGATACGTAATGCACAGATGTCACTACAAAAGTAATTTTTGTTTGTTTCAACTCACCCAGTCGACTAAACTATCATCCATGTAAGTTTGATTTGAGTCGACAGGCCTGCGTCCAGTGATCAACTCGAGAAGCATAACACCATAAGAGAACACATCAGACTTTTCAGTTAGCTTTCCAGAGGCAGCATACTCTGGAGCCAGATACCTGTTGCACGGAAAAGTTGAACGGAGATCAGTTCAAACACAGTGCCTTGCAAAATCAGTTTGGGAGAGAGGGTTCTGAATATTTTATCTATCCATACATATAAACAAACCTTACAGTTAAACAGTAAAACAAAAGAGAAGTATTTCATACCCAAAAGTTCCCATCACTCTTGTAGAGACATGAGTATTTGCATCAGAAGTCAACTTTGCAAGACCAAAATCTGCAACCTGATATGTAAAATTACATAGCATCAGCAAAAACCCCATCTCTGAGAAAAATCCCCCTGGTAGCATTAATTTTCGAGAAAATAACAGACACGAGCTTGAAGATATTACCTTTGCTTCAAAGTTAAAATCCAGAAGAATATTAGAGGCCTTGATATCCCTATGGATGATCTTTGGATGACCTGATTAGAAAAAAAAAAGCATTTTAAAACAAAATAGAAGAGAAGTAGTGTAACCATATTCCACCTTTTTATAATTGAAACAGGATGAACAGTATTTATGGATCTCATTATACTTACAATCCTCATGTAGATATGCAAGTCCTTTTGCTGAACCTAGAGCAATCTTCAACCTCATTGCCCAATCCATCACTGGTCTTCCCTTACCTAAAACATGTCAAAGTCATAAGGTTTCATGTATAGACAAAGTTGAAATGTCAAAGCAGCTACTAACCATGAAGGTGGAATTCCAAGGTATTGTTTGAAACAAACTCGTAGACGAGCATTCTCTGAACTCCGGTGATGCAGTATCCAACCAAAGAGACGAGATGCTTGTGATGCACTCTGCTAATGATCTCGACCTCCGCCTGGAACTCACGCTCCCCTTGTCCGCTTCCAGCCTTGAGCTGCTTAACTGCGACCTCCTTAGCATTCGGAAGGACTCCCTTATGCACGTAACCGAAGCCTCCCTGCCCAAGCAGATTGGCGTCCGAGAATCCCTGCGTTGCCATTGCCAGCTCTTCGTATGTGAATGTGCTCTTCGAGAAGCCTAAAGACATGCCAGGTGAAGGCGGCGGAAGGGGCGTTTCAGAGCCTGAGTAATTGGAACCAGAACCTCCACTGCTGCTCATGTAAGGAGAAGGTGAGAGTGGAGGCCTCGAAGCACCAACAGGCGGCATTGAAACAGCATGATGAGGAGGAGCATTGCTTTGCCAATTTTGTACTTGGCCAGCATAGTGATCAGCTGGAAAAAGAATGTAAAGATATTGAACAATTTCAGCATCAAAAATTTAAATTGAGAAAGGGGATTTTAAATTGAATCGGAATTGCAACGGGTGACAAAATCAACATTTAACCATCACTAATCAAAGAATCTGCAATTCTAAATTGATCACCTTTATAGGGAAGAGGCGGCGGAGGCACGTAATAGTCATGTTGCTGCACTCTCTTCTTCTTCTTCTTGCAGAATATAAACAGCAAGATCAGAATCACTGCCAATGCAACGCCTCCCAGAGCAATCCCAACCACCAACCCCGTCGATGACCCCGAGTCTTTCGAAGGCGGCGGCGGAGATCGACTACTAGTCGGCGGTGAGCGAGAGACGCCGCCGGAGGGCGCCGGCGGAGACGGAGGGGATCCAGATGGAACGGTCGGGGCAGGCGGCGATGGGGTGGTGATGGGCGGTGGGGGGGGGCTTGCCGGGGTTGTAGGCGTCGACGGAGGAGGAGCTGACGGTACCGGTGGCGGCGGGGAGGAGGTGGTAGGAGGCGGCGCTGAAGTTGGCGGTATCGGAGGCGGAGGCGAAGGCGAAGGTGGTGGAGGACTTGTGGGAGTGGGCGGCGGAGGTGAGGTGGCGGCGGGCGGTGGGGCGGTGGTGTTTGTCGGAGGCGAAGAGGGCGCCGGCGATGACATTTTTGGATAAACTTTATGAAATTAAGTTTGTAAATTTGCGTGGGCGGAGTTTATGTGATGGAATGTTTTGACTTTGAGAGAGGTGAGGTGAATTTTGGAGAGAGAAAGAGATTGAGAGTTGCCATTGCTTTACCCGGTGGTGCTCTGTTTTTGGTAAGTTTGAACTCTTCATAATTGGATGAATGCTGAAGCAACATGAAGATATTTTTATATTTCTGTTTAAATTTTTTGAAATGTTACTTGCCATTTCTGTTGTGCTCAGATCTAGCTAATACCGCGTTTCAAATTTTTTATTTACTAAAATTATGGACATAATGTTACATCTTCATTTATCGAATTGTGGGAATATTTATTTATCGTTTTGCCCCTTGTAAAATCTTCATAATTGAATTCTTTTTACTTGAAATTCCAATTTACCAACCTGTTAAATTTGAAAAATACTATTCTATCTGTCTCACAATAATTATCATTTTTATCTATTAACTCACTTCACTCAGTCACTCATATTTTATAATAAAACCAATATAAAAAGTGGATCTCACATTTAATTTTTCCAAATAACTTTTTTTTATATTTCTTAAAACTCGTGCTAATAGTAAGAGTGCCAATTATTTTGGGACGGAAGGATTACTACGTGAATGTTCTCACCAAAATATTTTGGAAGAGTGTGTGGATATGATATAATCAATTCATTCATAACAAAATCAATGTGTTTTCATTGGTCCGACATTTTTAGCATACCCTTAGATATATTATTAAATCATTCATATGTTATTAAATGTCTTATGACATTAGATATTTAATTATAAAATATCTTATTTTATTTTATAAATATGTTTATTAATACACGTTTTATTTGACTTTTCGTAACTTTTTCGTTAAATTTCATTTTAAATTAATCCCAAACAAAATATTCTGCTACTATTTTTGAAATCAACAAAATACTTTTAACATTTTTTCATTCATTTAATACAGAAAACCACTTTTTTGTCCATTTAAAAATACATTACAAGTAGATCAAAAATATACATCCGCCACTATTGAAAATCACAAAACATAGAAATGGAATTAGTCTACAGTTGAAAACAATGAAATAGTCCATTCTGCTTTGCCGGCCAATAGCAGTTTGACAATATTGATGCTCAATTATTCAATCTCAGTTTATTTCAGTGCATTATTAGCATTCAATAAAAATATAAATCATAATGGATTAAATTTTAATTTAAATAGTAATAACTAGGAGTATTTAAAAGTAACTCTGCAAAATTTATCGTTAGTCCAGGGGTCCCACGTCGGAAATGGAAGGCTAAAATGAAGAATTTAAAATTTCTAAATGTCCAACTCGATGGTTTTTTGTTTGAAACGTGTTTGTAAATAAAATAAGAATATTACATAGTAGAATTATTTGCTATTTCAATCATGAGGCCAAATCAACATATAAATTTGTCATAATAATCACCAACTATGTCACATTCGATTATTCGAAAGGTTTTATTTTGTAAGGAAGCATTTCTTACTAGGTACTACTACTAGCTATCAATAAATTAAGAGTACTGTACAACTAGTTGGTCCATGAAAATTAATTTATCTTTGACTAGTGTGGAATTACTCTAGTTCGAGTTCATTTTATCTCAATTATTTAATTCGTTTGCAATTTTAGTTAAATTTATTTGTTTTCTTAAGTTAAAGTTTATTTTCTGTTATTCATCTCCAACTATTTCCATTAAATTCAAACTCATTTTTAAGTATATATCACACCAAAAAATAGTTTACTTCAATCATTTACACCAAATTTAAAAATTACACCATTTTTTAGTTTGTCTCACAAAATTTTTACATTAACACTATATTTGGTATTGTTTCACAAAAATTAAGTTTGAGTGCCTATTCGAAAGCGTAGGTAGTAACCCCAAAAATAAGTTTCAATTTGATGTATGCTTGGAGAAGATTTAAAAAAAAAAACTCATTTTTTGTGTATGGTGATTACAATTCTTTTATATAAAGAAATGCTTCGGCCTGATTATTGACGAGCTAATACAATTGACTTTGCAATGCAGAACCAGTTCATGACAAAAACAAACAAAAATATATAAACGCACACATATTCGAATAAATCTGTTCTATTAAAAATTATAAAGAAGAACACATCTTAAGCATATCATCTGTTGATCATAAAAAAAAAAAAAAAGAAGTCTAACAATAACTCAAAGTTGAACAAAAACTCCGAACAACCATCACAAAACACATGACAAAGTTTGCAATTATCGAGAATTTGTATACGTCTTACTACGCACCACTCGACAATATTAGAAAACAATGAGGATTTAGTCACTTCATCATAGACGATGCATAAGACCGAGATATCGCCATACATGAGGAAAAAATATATTCTAGTGAACTAGATGGTTTAAGATAACGCCACTGTCTATAAGACTGTGACTATACATCACCACAAAAATGAAGCAACAGAGCACTACTGATAATACTCCAGAGACAAGTAATACGAAGTCTACGAAGGTCAAAAAATTAAAAACCATTAAAGCATAGTCTAAAACTGCATCAGTCGATATAGCTAATGAAGGAAATGACTAAAGAATTTAAATGACAAGAAATACGAAGTCTATAAAAATAAAAAAATCAATTAAAACATTAAGTACATAGATAATCAATTCGATCTAGGGGTGGCAAATCGTGTGTGTCGGGTCGTTATCGTGTCGACACAATAACGACACGAACACGATAACAACAAACACGAACACGACCCATTAAGAAAACCTCAAACACGAACACGGACCCATTAACGACACGAACCGTTTCGGGTCAACACGACTCGAACCCATTAATGACACGAAAATAAGTATTGAAAAATGAAAATAATAAGAATAATAATATTAAAATATTATGTGTTAATAAGAATAATAATATTAAAATATTATATGTTAACGGATAACACGAACACGACACTAACACGCATTGTTAACGGATAACACGAACCCGACACGAAATTTTAGTGTCCTTAATGGGTCGACCCGATAAGGACACGAACACGATAAGCTCTGACCCAAACCCATTAATTTCGTGCCGGTTTGTATCGTGTTATCGTATTGTGTCAAAAATTGTCAGCCCTAATTCGATCCACTCAACGTGACTATTATAGATTTACTGATTTACGCGGTGCGACTAATATGATTAATACCGTATGCCTTTGCTGGATAAAATTTGACTATTTTACAATTGTTTTTTTCCTTTAAAAGTTACACCTATTACAGATTAACTAATTTACACGGCGCGACTAAAACTCTATGCTTTTGGTAGATGAAGTTGACTGGTTTTAATTATTTTTGTCTCCTTAATTATTAAACCTAATGAATGGATTGTTATAGATTAACTAATTTACGCGGCGCGACTAGTATGATTCCTTCGGTTGAGGCTCACATGGGTTTGGTGATTTAGTCTTCTTCTGATTTTTTTTATAATTACTATTATTAATCTATGATTCTATGTCATGGAACCATCTATATATATCAACCGCTCTTTTCTCCCAATTAAATTTTCACTTTTTACGTACTCAACTCAATGATATAATATCAAATGTAGCAGATACAAAATCATGTAACACAAAATTAATTTATTCATGGACTGAATCCTCCTTTTTTTTCTTTTTATAGAAAAATCATAGTATTTGATTGATCTTCATGTGCAATATTACGCCTGATTGCAGTGGCGGACACACAGCCAAGGGAGGAAGGGCTTAAGCCCTCCCCAAATAATTTTTTTTTAATATTTTGTACTTTAAAAAAATTCAAAATGTATGGAAAAATGTCTTTAAGCCCTTGCCAAACTACTGTATTTGAAGTCTAAAATGTAAAAGATTGAATAAGAAGGAGGAGCTGAAACTTGAAATTGCAGAAGGAAGTTTTAAAAAAATGGTTGTCGTTGCTGTTTGAAGAAGAAGATGAGATAAGTAAGGCTAATTAAATTAATAAAATGGTAAAATTTGCAAATGTCAGTCCCGTACCTATAGGCTACACCTATATCACATGTTCTACTTTTATTAGTGTTTTAAAAATATTTAATTGTTGCACTGTAATTTATAAATAATAAATACAGTAAATTCATCAAATGTTTATCTTTTGATTCTTTAGTCATTTTAAAATTTCCTATCATATATTATTATTATTTTTAATGATGGGGTTTTATCCACTACGACTAACATTATTTCAACTAGTTTATCAATTTATGTTTCATTCTATATTAATTTTACTTTAAAACTATTGTTGCTGTAGAAATCTCTATTTTTAAAAGACGAAAGAAATTTATATTAACTAAAAAAATTTACTGTACAACCCCTCCTAAAAAATATTTCTGCGTCCGCCACTGCCTGATTGTGCCGGTAACACATTGTTCTTTTTACATCAGACCTTTAAAATTAGTTTTCAGTATTTCTTTAATTAATGTATTATAATTTTCTATTAGTTGTATATATATGAACATAGAGATGCAAAAAGAATTGGAATCGCAAAACAAATTTTGCTTGTCTGTTTGCACGTTTAATTATATTTGTTCAACTACTTTTTTCTACGAGGATGCAATAATGCAAACCACATTAAAAAAAACATGAAGCTGGGTTTCCAAAATTTATAAACAACATAGGAGTACTTTTATTTTCAGTGAATCAAAACAGACTTTATGATTAAAAAAAAGGATGCTTTGTGTTTTGTTTAGGTAAAATTAATTAGTGAATAAAATGACAATAATTTGACGATGAGCGGTCGCCGCTACAGCCTCCGTGATTGACGGCGCGTGACGGAAGATCGAGCGAAGATTGCGACATTTATATGGAAGAAGACGGGAGAGTAAAGGTAACGAAAATTATTCTAGCAAATTGGAGAGAGAATAAGTAAACAACGCGACAGAAGAGCTAATGTATCAAAATTTGAGTTTGTCTGTGCTTTTTAAAATAATAAGTACTACTCCATGAATAGATCAGAATTCAAAATTTCATATAAAAATAATAAACGAAGCGTTTACTTTGCGTTAGTCCAATTTCTTATAAATCGACCCCTGCCCTCATTTTTCTATGCTACTACAACATAAAAAGTTGTTGAGTTTGTGGAAAAAGGCGAAACGGTATCAAACTATTTTTGTATTCTTAAATAAAATCAAATGTGCATGACATAAAAAAAATAGAATAAATATTTACAAACGAAATACTCCATTATATTCATATGTCGACTATATAATCCCTACAATCACGGTAAAGTAAATTCCAACTTTGAATTCACACTCATAATGGGCTCCGAAGTTGAATGTCCGAGCTGGCGCAAATTAGCAGAGATTTTATTATATTCTCAATTCCTTATGTGCGGACATGAAATATAATCGTTTTGGATTAAAAATAATTTTGCAACAAACATACATCTTAATTTGATTAACAGATCAAGTTAATACTTAAATATAAAACTACTTGCATTCTTCATAATTTTTATGTTACTGTCACACTGATCATGTATGCACAGAAGTAGAACAGTCAGATATTACATAAGTATTCACATGATCATGGATTCATGGTACTCACAAACAAACATTTTGTGTCAAAAGAATAAGCATGTGATGTGATAGAATCAGGTTCGTCTAGTTAAGGAGGCCAATTTAAAGCTATATCTTCTAAATATTTGGGCTCACTCCAGTTATCTTAAATGTTGGGCTCGGGTCAATGACATATGATATGGACTAGTCCATGCTAAAAAAACATACTCCTCCATCCACGAATATGATCCGTTTTTCTATTTTGGTCCATCCGTTAATAGAAGTTCCGATTTATTTTTATCAATAATGGTACTAGGTTCCACATTCCACTAACTTATTATCCTCATATTTTATTTAAAACTAATATATACTGTATATACAAGTGAGACTCATATACCGCTAACTTTTTTACACTCACTTTTCTAAACATATTTTAAGATATATGACGAAAAGAAATGAGATTTCCAACATCCATTTTTTTATATAAACTACTCATATACCATTAACTTTTTTATACTAACTTTTTTTAACATTTCTTAAAATCCATACCGAAAAAAATGAGATTCTCAACCTCTATTTTTGATCTAAAAGTTTTTATTTGACCATAAATTTAAAATAAAAATATAGTAGTAGTAGTAATTAATATTAGTCCTACCATATGTATATACTATAAAAATTAAATATACATGGAACATTAGGGTGAGTGACACTATATTTAGAGTGACGTCATAACACTAATCCTAGCCCTTAGATTTATAAGATAGACCCCTAAGAGCATCCCACAATGGTCGGCGAGCGACCGGCGCTGGCCGGTCCGCTCGCCGAACCATTGCAATCGGCGAGCGCCATTTCGGCAAGAAATTCGGCGAGCGCTGACCGATTCTGGGCGCTGGCCGATCCACTCGCTTCCATTGTAGGCTGGCGATCGGCGAGCGATCGGCCAGCGCATTTTTTTTTAATTAAATTTTCGAAACACTATATATACTCAATTTTCACGTCATTTTCATTCACACCACTTGTTTTAACGAGTTTTCTCTCTCTCTTAATTTCTGTACAAGAGCAACAACGCGAAATGGATAACAACAACGAGTCTACTCCAGCGACGAGCGGGACTCAAACTCCCACGGTACCCGCGAGAGCTGGATGGGGGCCGATGGGCGGGTACTACAACATGTACCCTTGGCAGCAGATGATGCCCGAGATGGCGGTCGGGGGTACTATGGCATCCGGGGGGATGCAGATGATGCCGCCCTGCGGCGGGCAGGGGGTACCGGGGATGTAACCCGGTATGCAGATGATGCCCGGGTGGGGTGCCGTGATGCAAATGATGCCGGGGTGGCGCGGGAGGTGGGGGGGGGGACAATGTCTATCGTCCCAGTCTTGATTTTTTGACTGCCTCTTCGCACACATCGACCCCATTGGAGATGCAGTTCACTGGGGTAGAGACTTTCTCCTTAGAGGAGCTGGGGATAGATCTCGAGGAGGCGGACACTCCCGTCCTTGGGGGAGTAGGGCGAGGCCGGGGCGAACCGAAGAAGAAGAGGAAGGGCAAGAGGGTGGTCGGCGAGTCGTCGCAGCCGGCTGATGACGGCAGCCCGGCACGGATGATGAGAACGTCGCGCTGTCCAAGGCTTGGGTGTTTGTTTGCGATGATCCCCTCGTTTCGAACAATCAGAGGATCGTCAACATGTGGGCTAAAATTGCAGCAGCCTACAAGAGGAAATGCCCGCATGGGAAGGCATACAGCAGGGAGGAGTGCCGGAAGGGGTGGGAGCGAATCAAGGCTGCGGTCTCCCGATTTGCGGGCTTGTACACCAATGCCCCCCGCATGAAGATCAGTGGCCAAACTGACGAGGACTGCAGGAGGATAGCGGAGAAAGTCTTCCCCGTGCCGGGGCTGTATAAGGAATTCACCTACTGGAACTGCTATTTGGTGCTGATGGATTCCGAGAAGTTCCGGGCGGGTGTCGATGCTGGCTGGCCGAAAAAGCAACGGCTGAACTATGGCGGTGATTACAGCGGCGGTTCCCATGACCTCCCCGAGGATGTTCAGGAGTTCTCGTCCCCTCCATCGTTTACTCGCCGCACTCGCCCGGTTGGTCAAAGGCGGGCGCAACGGGCAACGAGGGGAGTCGCCTAGGGGTCCCAGGAGGTCCAGTCGGCATCCCCCCTGCTGGCAAGTCGCCAACCGAGCGCCTTCTTCGCGCGTCAACAAACGCGTAAACAGATGCACAAGATCTTAGCTGAATGGAGGGAGACAACTGACCCCGTGGAGAAGAGGTTTCTTCACTCAATGCTCGAGAGTATGCGGGTCGATTTGGATGCCGCCGCGACACAGTTGGGGGGATCAGACGCGGGCTCAGATGCCGTAGATTTGGGGGTCCCGAGTGGCGGTGAGGACGTCGGCGACGGCGACGAGGAGTAGAGTGGGGCGGGGGCGGGGGCTTGTGTGTGGAAGACCGTTTTTTTTAATTATGTAATTTTTTTTATCTAATGTACTTTTTTAAAAAATAAAATTAATGAATTTTCATGTATATGTGTCATAAATTTAATTACGTATTTTGTGTTTAATTTCGTAAATTTAGTTGTATTTTTTAATTTTGATTGTTGTGGCTAACCTATTGCTTGTCCAGTTGTTTGTCCTGATAATGTGGCAGGGGGAATTTTAGTGCTGATGATGTGGCAGGAGGAGTTTGTGGCCAGCCTATGGCTGGCCTAGATGCTCTAATAAAGAATTGATGAAGTAGATTGTTGAGGATCACCTATACCACATTGCAGTTTTATGTGTTGGATATTGCGTGTGTATTTTAATCAATTCCCCAAAATTTAAATCAGGAATGGATTTGGTAATATGTAAACTGCAGATACTACTTAGTAATACTGCAATATTCATAGAGTAACACTGCAATCTGGTAAGTTAAAAACTATTACGAAAGATGCAAGCATGTGACACTGTAATATTCATAGAATAACACTGCAATCTGGTAACCGACTGAAAATAGAGAATACCGATTCTGCCCTTCAACGTTTTTTTTATGTTCTAATTTAATTAAAATAGTCTGTCACATGGCAGCTTGAGAATCACACAATCTTTCACATGGCAGCTTGAGAATCACACAATCTTTCGAATCTATCGACCTAAAATAATAATATAATGTTACTCCCAATAAAGAGAATTATCATATTAATACATCCATAATCTATATGTATACTCCATAAATAAAAAAGGAATATTTTGAAGCATCTACTCTTAAGCCTATGATGTCATATTATTTTGACTTCCATATTAGGGCATATCCAACGGTTTGATCCTAATCTACTATTGAACAGAAGTCACTCTTCACATAAGTCAATATCGCTATTTATCACACTTAACTTTTATTTATTGTTTATGGAGGGTGCTAGCATATGTGGGAATTGGGAATATGAAATGTACATATTTGTCATTTTGTATCCCTTATAATTTATAAAATTCGGAAAATCCGGCATATTCCAAAGCATGTATCTTTATTCTTTCATAGATATTCTTAAATAATAAAAGTTAAAAAGGAAAAAGGAAAGGGCAGTTAAAGTATTATATTAATTGAAGTCATTTTAAATCATATTGTAGTCGTTTGGTTGCTCGAGTAATTAGCGCCGTTTCTATCAAAGTAGCATGGTGTGTTTTTAAATTATCTTTTACTCCCTCGGTCCCAGATAATTAGTCCCAATTTTCCATTTCGGTATGTTCCATATAATTTGATGCAAAATGAACGGAGAGGTATGAGAATGACTGAACTGGTAGATAAAAAGAACTCAACTAAATTGAGAACTTCGGAAAGTATAAACACTCAGATGTAAAATTAAATAATCAAAGTCTGTCTTTTAAGATCAACAATGAAGCCTTTATATAGGCAAAGAAAAATCCTAAATTTATGGAAAGAAAATAACTAAAAAGATAATAAGCAAAAATAACTAATATTTTTTCCATCTCCTAATTCTATTAACTAGGAAATAAATAAAACCAAAAATATACTTTTCTTAGCCACCAAGTTTTATATTCTACAACTGCATCATACTCCCCTTCTTGAAAAAGACTCGTCCTCGAGTCTACTTTCTCTCCATCATCACGTTCCACATTTGCCAATAATTCTGGAAATTTCACAAATAGGCGCAACAAATGTTCAGCTCCATATATAATTGACTGACCTATGCAGTTCCGACCACTCATAATTACGGGCAAGGCACAAGCTTGTTGAGTCGACATGGGCTTCTCGTAATTGAGCTTCTTAATAGTACCCAAAATTTTAGTAGCCAATTCTCTGTGGTGCCAGGCTTTGATTGGTGTAGGTATGTCCTTTCCATGTGCCTTCAATTCAAGTTGTTTCCCATGTGCAGCAACCTTTTCATAAGTCATTTTTGAAATTTCCTTCACTTCATTGTAGAAATTCTTACGGAGCGAAGGATAATCAATTTTCGAATGGTCAACCAATGAAAACTTCTCCACTTTGGTTTTCTTCTCCCGTTTCATGAATTCTTCATCATCTTCCTCCTCTGAAGGATCTTTCTCCCTTTCAACTTCTCCATCGACATTACCAAACATGAATCCTAGGAGGCGGTTTCCCCCTTCAACCTCGTTGTATACGCACCGACATCGACAATATATCCTCGTCATACACGGGGGTATCATACACCGACATCAACAATATATCCTCGTCATATACGGGCGTATCATACACCGGCATCTACAATATAAAGTTGTTACAATTCTGCGACGGTTCATCCGCATCATATGATGTGAAGACGTCACTGAATAATGGATCGTCCATCGGACGACTCTCCAGCGCAATAGATCTCATCGGGTTGGATTTCCCCCGACGCTTCTCCAGTCGCGCCAATCGTCATTGTAGGTCTCGAACCTGTTGTTGCAAATCACCGTTCTCGATGTCGCGCTGGAGGTCTCGAACCTGTCGTCTCAAATCACCGTTCTCGATGTCGCGCAGATCACGCTGTCGTGCAGCCTCTTCGTTTGGGAGATCTCCAAGTTCCCCACCACGATTGCCGCCACGAGCATTGCCACGTCTGCCGCCATATCTACGTTCAACCATTGATAATCAACCTGGATCGTGATACCAAATGATGGCAAAAATGAACGTAGAAACGTATGAGATTGATTAACTGATGGATAAAAAGAACTCAACTAAATTGAGAACTTCGGAGTATAAAAACTCAATATCAAATTATTATTCAAAGTCTGTCTTTTAAGATCAACAATGAAGTCTTTATATAGGCAAAGAAAAATCCTAAACTTATGGAAAGAAAATAACTAAAACGATAATAAGCAAAAATAACTAATATTTTTTCCATCTCCTAATTCTATTAACTAGGAAATAAATAAAACCAAAAATATACTTTTCTTAGCCACCAAGTTTTATATTCTACAACTGCATCATAATTTGTCTCATTTCATTTTTATCATTTTTGGTAGTAGACCTCGTATTTCACTAACTCATTTCTACTCACATTTTATTATAAAACTAATATATAAAGGTAGGACCCAAAAAGACTAAAGTCCACTTTTGGTCCCTTACATTTGCCCTAAAATTCTTTTTGGTCCCTTACATTAAGTTTGTGACCTTTTGGTCCCAAACATATTGTTTCGGTTCCAAAAAGTCCTTTTCAGTTAAAATATACGGTCAAAGTGTTTGACCAACTTAATAACTTAATTATAATCTAATTAACCTAATTAACTTAATTAATTTAATATTATATTTTATAAAATAATCTTTTACTTCAAATAAAATTAATCAGATTAAAAGGAAATTTACTTTGCTCATTTTTCCTATTACAAATAATAAAATATACAAACTAATTAGCTTTCCACAAATAGTCACAAAGCTTTCCACAAAATCGTCACAAATTTACTTGATAGTACTATATTGAACTAACATGTGTTCAGCAGCTGTGGAAGATTTGGCGAGGGAGGTCGATATCTCGGCGGAGGAGGACTTCGTAGAGGAGGATGATTTCGCAGAGGAGGAGGCTTTCGCGGCAGAGAACAATTTCGCGGTGGAGGAGAAGGATTTCGCGGCGGAGGAAGAGTTTAGACGCTTCCATCTTTCGCCTTTTCTCTGTCATATGCTATACGGAGGTCTCGTTCGCTGCCACCGCTACAGTTAAACCAGCCCTCCATGTTTTTTTTTTTGGCCATGTTGGAGAAGACGATGGTAGGAATTTTTTGAATTTGGGTGAAATTTCAATTTAATAAGTTAAAATTGGGGAAAGTGGGTGTATGAATGGAGAGGATCCCGTATACTCTATTTCTTTAAAAAATTATCTTTAATTTATAATTATAGTTAAGTAAGTTAATTAGATTATACTAATTAAGTTATTAAGTTGGTCAAACACTTTGACCATTATTTAACTGAAAAGGAATTTTTTGGACCAAAACACTATTTTGGGATCAAAAGATCACAAACTTAATGTAAGGGACCAAAAAGAATTTTAGGACAAATGTAGGGGACCAAAAGTGGACTTTAGTCACCCAAAAATGACTAACTTTTTCCACCCACTTTTCATTACAATTCTAAAAACTCGTGCCCAATCAAAGTGACCCGAATTATCCGGGACGGAGGGAGTATAATTTTAAAAATGTCTAACTAAGTATATATATATATATATATATAGGGATGTGATCAGGTCCATAACTAATTTTTTGTCAAATATCCAAGCAGATCTCATCCATTCAATTTATCAATCTAATGTCCTGTATTTTGCCATGTGGAATTGCTGGAAATTATTAAAAAAATAAAAAAGGGCATATATGGGAGATTACATATTGGACGGTTATTTGCAATCCCTTGAATCTCTCATTCTTTAAACCATGACGTGATTTTATTTTAGTTAACTTCTAGATTAGTTACCTTAATTAATTTATTCACATCATTTTATATATTTCAAATACAGATTGCAAAACATAGGCATTATTTCATTTAATATTTCTTATCGTATTAATGAATTCTACATAATGATATTTTATACTGGTATCTTGTTATTCCATCATTGTTTAACCAAGTATATAATTCCACATGATTAAGTTGTAACGACTTACATTATTGATGAAGTAGGTTTACATTATTTAAGATAACAAACTTTTATACATGATGAAGAACATACTGAAACATAATTTGTTAAATAATGTAATATCTTCCACGAATATTGTCAACATAGAAAATAATATATAGTACTACATTACATTTGCAATACTAAATGGAGTACAAAATTCTGATACACTGTTCATGTTCTCCTAAAATAGAGTACATCATCCCTTTTTCGACGACCTCCGTCCCGTACATCCTCTACATCCATCTCCTTAAAGTAATCATCAAAGTCATTTTTATAATATACTCTTGTCCTCTTCGACCCTGTTTAAAAGTTCATAATAAAAGTGAGATTATAATCGTATGTTGGACAATATACGTCATATATGTGTTAAAATAAAGACATGCTAAAAATGAATAATGTTACATCACCAAATGAATAATGTATCTACATACCAACATGAGACTTGTGTCGTTTACATTATTGCCGTAGAGAGCATACATTACTACATAATGAATATGTTTTAATGTACCAAACTGGGGTAAATAATGTAAACTATAGCACAAATAATGTACACAACAATCCACAATAATGTAGTAGAAACATGGCCACTAATGTATGCTGACTATGAAATAATGTATACAACAACCTTGAATAATGTAACGACAACTAGTACAAAAAATGAACATCAATAATGTACATAACCTTGCACATTTGTTTACATTATTGCTTTTATTATCATATATTACTGTCTAAGCACTGATTTAATGTACTGATTGGGCTTAATAATGTAACGTATAGCACAAACACCTTGCATTCCAGACCTTGTGCGGATGACAACAATGTTAACAAATATGCTATACATTATTCTGGATTGTGTATTGCATAATGTATCAGTCTCTTATGAACAATGAAACAGAGAACATAAAAAAAATATCACCACAATCCTTAATCTGTTACATTATTCAGAGTTCAAGATCACAATCCTTAACAGATAGACAAAGCTTACCATCTTCGGTGTTCGATTTGGTCTTGAATGGTCGCACTCTTTTGACCATGTTCTTCCCTTTTTTCATCGATTAGAACTGAATGAACAAATCATTATGATGGTATTAAAACATCACAATACTACAATTAATCTCAATAATGTAAAACAAAAATCCAATCTTGGTATTAACTCAGTCGAATCAATGGACTACAAAGCTATATATAAAAAAAACTCAATCCCCGCCGCCGTTTCAATTGTAAAGGCTAGGGTCGATTCTACCGCCGCCGCCGTGTCCCACCGTCGTCGTGGTCGTGCAAAGTGGAGAAGGATTTGCCTAGGGTCAGCGATGCTAAATTGAGAGTGAGGGAATGTAGTGACAAAGAAGACTAGGGTTGAATGTGTAGAGATTTTTAGAGAACTAGGTTTTGTAGTCAATTGGGCTGCTTTTGGAGTGAGAAATCGAGAGTGAGGAGAATGTGGGAGGTTGGTTGGAATGAATTGTAGCAAATTTCGGAACTTCCATTTTGAAAACGTGTGATTTAGGTGATGTGCCAAATATACCCCTATAATGTAATTCGGAATTGCCAATAATGTAACACGGAGAAGGATGTATATTATGAATCTCAACCATCCATCAAGTTAATCCTAAGGCTAAAAACACATTTGAACATAACACTTAAGGTCCACTTGGACCATAATGCTCCCCTATATATATATATATACACTATATATATAGGGTCTTGTTAGGTTGAGATTTATCAACCTAATTGAGAATTGAGATGCAATCTCAACCACTCTTCTAGAATATTTGTGAAATGTCAACAGCATGTAGTTTATGTCAACAGAGGGGCATAATTGTAATTTTATTAAAAAAAATTTATTTAATTTTTATTTAATTTAAAATTTTTTTTTTCAACTACACATCAAATGTCAACAACTTTATTCAATAAATACTATTTGTGTAGTTGACATTATATTGTGTAGTTAACATGAATTGTATATGTAGTTGACATGGATTGTACACATAGTTGACATTATATGTGTGTAGTTGACATGAATTGTGTGTGTGGTTGACATGGATTGTACACATAGTTGACATTATATGTGTATAGTTGACATGAATTGTATATGTAGTTGAAAAATTAAAATAAAAAAATTTAAAAATAAAAAATAAAATAAATTTTAAAAAAAATAAAATAAAAATTTAAAAATTAAAAAAAAAATAAAAAAAAATAAATAAAAAATTAAAATTAAAAATTAAAAAAAATATTTATTAAATAAAATTTACTATGATATTACTATTCTGCCCTTTTCATAATTAATTAATCTAAAGATATTTTCCATGTGAAAAAATCTGGACCACTCATTTAATAAAAAAGAGTGGCTGATATTGCATCTCATTTCTCAATTAGCATAAAAAAATCTCAATTGATCACAATCCTATATATATATATATATATATATATATATATATTGTTTTAGCTCCTAATTTTAATATTATTTATCGTTTTATTTGAATTAAAGGATAAAAATCATCTCTTAAAATGTTAATCACGTAACTTCACAGTGAATCTCGTGTGATTTCAAAATGAAACAATCGCCTATAGTAATGAAATGAAGTTTAGATTTGCGAAAATCTTGTATAAATATCAAATAATTTATTCAAATTTATACTCCAATTTGAAGCTAAACCATCTGTAACAAAACAAAAGTAAATACTTATGTCAATTGATATTTGATCATCTTTCAATTTCCATATAAACTTTGTCTTGTTCAGTATTTTATCTTTTCTAAAAAAAAAAAAAAGATGCGATTTCGTACGAATTGATGCTCGACGAAATACGATCAAATTAATCTGAATAAGACAGATTTTATAGGTGAATAAAATTTAAATAACAGAAAGGCGTTACTAATTTTGAGGACATAATACACAGTCCAGTAACTAAAGAGGGTGAGGTGGCCACGTGGCAGCCCACCAGCAGATGGCGGGAATAAGAAACATAAACGTCGCCGTCTCAAGGGAATAAAAGTATAAAACCAAGATATCCTCTTCGGAAAAGAATATTCCAACTATACCCTCCGCATATTCTCTCTCCTCTTCCTCCGTTTATATCCCCTTTCCCCCTTTCCCCTTTCTCCTCCTCTCCATTCCAAACGGCAAAGCAAACCCCATTATTCCGTCTCATATACATAATTACAGAGGGAGGAGTCCGAGGATTTGGAAATTGTTGATTTGCTTTTTTTGAAGATGAAGTTTGGGAAGAGTTTGAGCAACCAGATTGAGGAGACGTTGCCGGAGTGGAGAGACAAGTTTTTGTCGTACAAGGAGCTGAAGAAGCGGCTCAAGCTGTTCGAGCCGAATAAGCCTGCCGGCGAGGGGGAGGAAAGGCCGCAGAAGAAGCGGAGGATGGAGGAGACCCGCCGGGAAGGGGATGCCATGACTGAGGAGGAGGTGGATTTCCTCAAGCTTTTGGAGGATGAGCTCGACAAGTTTAATTCCTTCTTCGTTGAGAAAGAGGAGGAGTATATCATCAGATTGAAGGTAATTTATTCTCCGATTATTCATCTTATTTTTCCGTTTTGCGCCTGCCTTTTCCGTTGCCCTAATTTGTCAATTTTGTTGGAATTTTGTATTTTTGTTCGGCACCAATGATTCATGAATGCAATGCTAACTAAAGCAGTAGATAGGAGTAAGATTTAATTTACTGCTCGAAATTGTAAGATCAATCTCAGCTATTTTCAGTTAAATCCAGAAATCAAACCATGATTAATTTCACATTCCCTAATTAAACAGTCACAATCGCTTAAGCCGTATATATGCCATTCGATTTTGTGTGGCAGTGAGGCTCAGTGCAGCAGTAGTTTTTTAGTACTCCTTGTTTTGGTCACATTAACTGTTTCCAACTTATATTGGAACTAACAATTCTTTAACTCTGGTATTTCTTGCATTGACTATTTGTTGATTGATATCAGCTAGTATTAACTTGATTTGTAATTTGTGGTGTGTACAGGAACTACGCGATAGTGTGGCGAATGCGAAGGATAAGAAAGATGAGATGATTAAGATCCGGACAGAAATTGTGGACTTCCATGGGGAGATGGTTTTGTTGGAGAATTACAGTGCTCTTAACTACACTGGTAAAAACCTTGGACCTTCTCCTTCTATTAACAATGCTCTGTATTTATCCCTGTGCTGATGTGCACGCCCGCCTCTATCTCGTAAATTGTAAATTGTAAATTGTTGTTTGGTTCTGAGCTTTATGTTGCTTTTGTATATTACCAGTATGGAATTTGATGCTCAAACTCGTAGTTTCGATGAGTATTATTGCTGTTGCCTGATGTTTCCAGTTATATGGAACAGGACTGGTTAAGATTTTGAAGAAGTATGACAAAAGAACTGGCGCTCTCCTTCGGTTGCCATTCATACAGAATGTTCTGCAGCAGCCATTCTACACGACTGACCTGCTGTACAAGCTTGTGAAGGAGTGTGAGAATATGCTTGATCAAATGTTCCCTCTCCCAGTGGTTGGGAACGAACCCTCTACGAGCAGTGCACCGGAAGAGGGTGTGATGGAGGAACCTAAGGAGCTTGCACAGATAAAATACATGAAGAGCCTGTATATGAAGAGTACATTGGCTGCGTTGCGCGTTTTGAAAGAGATTCGCAGCGGGAGCTCTACGGTTAGCGCATTTTCATTACCGCCTCTCCAGATTAGTGGATTGGAGGATCCTTGGAACAAAATCCCTCTTCTGGAACAAGTTGCCAAGTAGAGCTGTGATGCTCCTGTGGAGTAGAAATAGGCTGCTTATGCCTATTATTTTGTTTTCTTGTTTTGTTCACTTAACTCGTGCATTTGATTTTGCATGTAATGTATACTGACAGAAATGTAAAATACTCTAAATACTATATCGAGGTTATAGTAGCCTGTTCTGGATATGGTTGGCCTATAAAATTGGGTTTATTTGAATCTCAATCTATAACTAGTGTAAGATACGAAAAATTACTCTGTTTTTGAACAACACAGGGAAATAACATTGGAATGTGAAAAATTGGCAAAACTACACCACTGATCCACTACTAATTTTCCAGTTATGTTGGAAAAGGTTAATTCCTCAATATGCCTTTTGCTTTTGTAGATATTTCAGCATATCTCCCCTTTTGTTTTGATTAAACAATCACGCCTATTTCGAAGAATTTAATGGGGAGAAGTAAATTGTCCATTGATTACACATGTTTTCCCTTTAAGCTGGCAGAATGTAACTTGTACATGGTGGAGATTATTTTGTTTGACAATATAGTTGGAATTGGAATAATTGGCTTGATTTTTCTCTCTTTTTAAAACTTAAGGTTTTCTTAATTCTTTAACTTATATTGGTTATTATTTGTTTTTCTAGTTAACTAGAACAAGTAGAGGGAAAGTTGTTGGCCAATATTAATTGGCTTTAATATTCTTTCATTCTGTCAATTATAGTTTTTTCTTTCTAATTTATTTTCTTTTAAATTTTATTTTTCTTTATGTTTAAGATTTTTTTCTGGGCCTATATAAATGCCTCATTATTGGACTAAAAAAATATACATTTGAATATTACTAATATTTTGAGTTTTATCTCTCTAGAATTATCTCATAAAGTTTTAATTCAATGACAATTTTATCCGACTTATCAAATAAATTTTCACACTCATTTGTGACGTCATTCACTCCATATCACAACTTATAATATGGTCCTCCATCCCGCTTGTAGCGTCATTCATCTACCTATTTCAAGTCATCCACCTCGTTCTTGTAGAATTCCTCGTCGTTCATCAAACAAGCGCCGATGATCATATCATTTGGTAACATTAGTTACATTTCGAACAAGTGTTTTTATCAATGTTTTTCCTTTCATTATAATTTTTGAGTTCTATTAACTTTTTTTTTTGCAATTCTTTTGGATGTTTATATCATGTTTAGTGTGTTTCTAGAAGAACTGGCTTTAACAGAATAAGCTAACAGTCTAAAACTAATACCCAAATCTTGACTGATCGAAATGTCCGGATATAAAAATAGAGCAAAGTGAACACTATATGATATTGTATTCTTGGATCTATATCAACAAGATCCGTCCAAATATGCCATAACCAACTAAGAGAAGAGATAAATTACTAATCAAGAAACTAGTGTACAAAATTATCAACTCAGACCCAATAGAAACTCAGCTAGCGTCTACCCAGACAAATCCTTTACAACTAATCTATATTTTAATTAATTCTATCATAATTTTATTTATGGCTATCCTAACTATTTCTTTCTATTTATATTTTTCCTAATTCCTTGTTCTTCCAATTCATTTTTCTCAAACATAATTATAACAAAATTAAATTTAAGCATAGTAATTGTTTATAAATATTACTACCTCCGTTCCCCAAAATTTAACACACTTTGACTCGGCACGGGTTTTAAGAAATTTAATGGAAAGTGAATTGAAAAAACTGGTGGAACGTGAGTCATATTTTTAAAGTATTAGTTTTATAATAAAATGTGAGTAGGAATGAGTTAGTGGAATATGAGGTCTACTATAAAAAATGATAAAAGGTGAAGTGTGTCAAATTTTCAGATACGGATCGAAATAGTAAACTATGTCAAAATTTTGGGGACGGAGGTAATAATCTAGTATTTTATGTAATTCTAAAATCACGCAATAATTATAATATATATTCGTCATGGATGAAAGTTGAAGATCTTTTAAATAATCTAATAAGCTGTAACGCCCTAAACACTTTCTTTAGATTGGATTTACTTTATCAATTGTAGAAAATTTGCAAATCACGAATTTTAAAATTCTTTAATAAGGCTTTCAGTAGTTGTTTTAACCCCGAAAAATAATAATTGGTGATCCAAGAGGGTTAAAGTATAGGGAGTGTTATATTGTTAACTTAGACCATCTCCAACAGTATTGCAAAACTAAAAATGCAGTAGAAAAATACCTCTAATAGTACTGCAAAACCAATCCCATTATAGGTTTTTGAAGAAAAAAATACCTATCTTTAGGTTTGCACTAAAAGTATACCAAAAACACTTTTCATAGTTTGAGTTATTGCATTCAAGTCCAAATCAGTTCATATTTATCAAAATAGAAAAAGAGAGGGAAGAGAAATTGAAATACAGAGATTGAAAAACTTACAGATGCAGCGGCGTGGGGAAGAAGACTAGTGGTGAAATAATAATCTAATCTAATTTTTTTTAATAATTGATTAGTTATTAAATAGTGGGCTGGCCCATATTAATATTATGGAGTAGTATTATTCAATGTAATTGAAAAAAGAATCTATTATTTTGCTAATAAAGAGCCGTTATTTTATTTCAATACAGAATCAAATTTTATTAAATTGATTGATAACTTATGGCACGTATAAATGGTATATATAAATCTACGGAATGATTTATTTTATTAGTTAATTAAATACTATATGTATATTAACATTATTCAAACTAAATATGCTATAAAATATAACAAAATATAGTTAAACATTAGTAATTAACAATATGTAATATGGAAATTCCAAAATAGAGAAATCTAAGCCAAATACATAAAATTAAAAATAGAAGACTAATAATTAAAATTACAAAAACTAATAAAAAATTAATCTAATAATAAAACTTATATTATACTTATTTAATTTAATTTAAGATATTGACAAAGTGTCATGGGTTTAGTGTGTAATTTAGATAAAATATATAGGTATGATTGAAAGGTATACAAAGTTAGTGGGAGAGAAATATTCTTTTGAGTTTGAGTTTAGTTTAAATGGTTGGAGCAAAATCAATATTTAGTGTGACATTTACACTAAAATGAGTTTGAGATTAGTGTAATGGTTGGAAATGCTCTTATAATTTAATTGATAATAGCCATTAGATATTCAAATTACGATCAATGGAAAACGTCAATAAGACCATAGGATAAATTCCAAAAAATATCAATAGGGGTATTAATGTCGATTAACTACATGTTTAGTTATAACTAACTTTTAAAAGAAATCTCAAAACTTTAAATTCAAATAACATATATCAAATTAAATATAATTTCATAAGGATTCCAACGATATCATACATGCATATGTTCCGACGTCAAAATTTGTAATTTTTTTCGAAATTGTTTAATTTTTTCGTACAAGCAAATGTCAACATACTATATAAAATATGTCAATATAATACATGTAGAATGTCAATATAAACAATTGGTTAACATTCTTAAAGCATTGTGTTGACATTCTCAAAACATTGTGTTGATATTTTCGGAACACTATATTGACATTTTCATCCAAAACCCTAATTTAGAGTTTTTTTTTTAATCTTTTTCGATTTAATTAATAAAAATGAAAATTACACGTGCCAAATTGTAGACCACACGTTTTTTAAAATCCTATGGCCTTAAATTAGTTGTAGTTAGCAATTAAATGATGAGTTAGCAATTGATCACTCCCCTAAAGTATCATGTACTCCCTCAAATGTCCCCGAATACTTGACACGGTTTGCCATTTCGGTCATTCTCCGAATACTTGACACAGTTTACTTTTTCCATTTTTGGTAGTGGACCCCATATTCCACTAACTCATTCCTACTCACATTTATTATAAAACTAATACTTTAAAAGTAGGATCCACATCCCACCAACTTTTACACACTTTCCATTACATTTTTTAAAACTCGTGCCGGATCAAACCGTGTCAAGTATTCGGGGACGGAGGGAGTATTAGTTAGAAATATAATATAAGTAGCACATTAAGAAAGTTAGCACACTAAGACAAACCCCATAGAAATCTATAACTTATATATGTAATATGTGGCTAGAGAAATGTTTCTTAATGTTTAAAATCTTGTTATAATTAATGTATGAATACCTTACAAGGGTATTGAAACTCACACCCTCACATCTTATCTTTTAAAATTGGGGGTGCCGGGGGTGTTACATAATCATTCAATCATTAAATCGGAATTATTTGCTCAGTAAAAAGTGTTTTATACTCATATAATAAAGCCTTCCTCTTCAAAATGTAAGCACATACTTAATCCTGCTATATTTTTTAAGGCTAATTCATGGTTCCTGCCAAACATTTTCTAAATTTTTTGATAATAAATTGTTCCCTCTATGTATGATGTAAGCTGGTCTATTTTTTAATCTTTACGTGAACGGACCTGTTATTGTGGGTTAATTTGTTCTCTCCTCTAAAGTTTAACTATGTATGTACTTCCAAATTCAAATGTTCTTATATCTGAATTTTCATAACAAATTAGAATTAAAAGTTCATTGAGATGATAACACAATTATATTTAGGAGTATGTTCAAAAGTTCAAAAGCCTTCCTTTTCTTTATTCAGTTATTACTAGTTTCGGGTGAAAAATGGTTGATGTGCACAAAAAGGTATACTAACTTTTATCAAGACACGTTTAACACATAAATTAATTTCTGGTGAAAAAGTTACAAATTGTCTAAGTTCTTAACTGTTATTGTGGAAGAAAATACATATATTAGCTAACTACTACACAATAAGAAAAACTAAGCATATTTATTATATTGATCTTCAAAAATAAGTGGGAAACTCTTTGATAAGTAGTATTCTCTCCGTCCCAAGGTATTAAATCAATTTTCTTTTTTTAGATGTTCCAACATATTAGACTCATTTCATTTTTTAGAAAAAAACATCTATCTTATTTTATTCTCCACCTACTTTTCTCTCTCTTCTCTCCCCTACTTTTTCCCTCTCTCATACTTTACTCTCTCCACTTTAACTATTTAAATATCAATTCCTTAAATCATGTGCCCAAAAAAAGTGAGTCTAATACTCCGGGACGGAGGGAGTACAAATGTTTAAAAGCTGATAAGATAAAAATATTTTAAAAAGTAGACAATATTTCTGTGCTTTTTTTGGCACCATACCACTAGAAAATTTGCTTGAGAAAATAATTTAGTGCATAACATTGGCTTCTCACACATACAAAGATAAAGAAAAAAAGCATGTCACCATCTTCAGACTCTCCATACTTATAAATTGAAGATTGAATAAAGATAACAATAAAAAAAAAAAAAAAAGATTTAACGACATCCTAGAACATGATACGACGTCGCACGTGGCCCACTCTACCAAACCTCCAATAGCAGTAGTGTGACGTGTTCTCACCTCTTCTCTATAAAATATAGACAAACCTATCCATTTGGGATTGTCCAAGGCGTTAATGTTCCGTTATGTTTGTACACACACTCAATCACGAAATCGTGAAAAACATTTACAATAATATTTCCCTCTTATTTTAAGTATATAGAGTATCATTTACAACAAAACTCAATCTCAATTTTTCACTAAATTGTAATTCTACTCTATATAGTATCATCTAAATTATATAAATTCACTCAACAATAATTTACAAAAAGTACATAAAATTATTATTTATAATAATCAATAATTAAAAATAAAATTAAAACTAAATTCAATCAATGAGTTACAGAATAAATTAACTTAATTTACCTCATTAAATGAAGAATAAAAAATGAGGCAATTAGTCATCTAGCCCAAACCATTTTTATTATACACTTCTCCGTTCATAAAAAAAATAGATATAATTGAATATAACACAAATTTTAATATACAATTAGTAAAATAAAAAGAGAATGAAAAGATATGGGAAAAATACTAATATTAGAAAGAAGACCTAAGATAATAAAACTAGTACTACGGTATATTTTTTTAGAAATAGGTAATAGTGACGATACTCGGTTTGTAAGATTGTATCCCAGATTAAATTAGTAGTGTGTTTAGTTCATGAGATTTAGTTTCTCAACTCATTCCTAAATGGATAATAATGAGATCATTAATATTAGCTAACCCCCTATGACTAAAATAATCTAACAACTCAATCCTAGATGCTATCTTAGTATTATTTTATCTTGGCAACCGAACACTACCTCAGGAAATAAAATTAGACCATTTAACCCATGCTATTAGTAGTATTTAATTAATTGGTTAATACTAGCAAAAAATACACCAATTAATGAATTTGCCCTAAAAAGAGACGCCGCTTGTAAAATTTCTGTATCCATATATACGATACCTCTTTCTTCTCTTCACAGACGACACTTATTATTCTCCATTCTCTTCCAGCTTATTGCTTGCACTCAACTGCAATTCTCATTAAACAATCCGTCTCCATCAACACTTTACTGCTTCCTCGGATAACAGTTTCAGCAATTTTTTGTCTAAAAGATGGCTTCTATAACACCCATCTCCCGCGCTCAACCCCTCTATAAGAAACCTCAATTGGGAGTTTCGAAAAAGCCCCAAGTTCAGTTTTTGTCGATGCCCACATCGAGTTTTTCGGCCAAGAAGTCGAGGATGGTGGTGATTGCAGCCACCACGGCGGCGGAGAAGGGAAAGAAGAGGTATCCCGGCGAGGCTAAGGGGTTTGTGGAGGAGATGAGATTTGTGGCTATGAAGCTGCACACCAAGGATCAGGCCAAGGAGGGGGAGAAGGAGCCGCAGGGGCAGCCTGTTGCTAGATGGGAGCCTACCGTGGAAGGTTACTTGCGATTCTTGGTTGATAGCAAATTGGTTTATGATACTCTTGAGAGGATTGTGGACAAAGCTGCTTTCCCTGAATGTGAGTGTGTTTGATTTTGTTTTGATCATGATTTTTGCCCTTAATTTTTTTGTTTGCTGATGATGCCTATTCTGATATCTGTGAATTGAGATTTTCTGATGGAAATTTGATTTGCTCACTGCCCTTTTTGACTTGAGACTTCTTCTGATGAAATGGAGTGTGGTTTGTTATTCTGAAAAACCTTGATTGCTGTGTTTCCTTTTGAATTGCATACATGAATTTTATATAAGAAGATTGTCTTGAGGACATAGCAATTGGTGAGAGGATCATTGTGGATGAATTTACTTTAAACTATTGCTGTGAACTTATGTTCACATCTTCTGAATGTTGTTGGCTTTCCTCTTGTTTTTTTCCCTTTTGCCACTTTTTATCAGCTCTTATCAAACATAGTGCCAATTTGTGCATAGGCACTTTGACTCATTAGACGTAACTAGTCGATTCCCATCAATATTTGCCTTCATGGAATCCGTACGAATGTCTCCATTCTTGAGTACGTGATTGACAAAACATAGCTAAATTTTCATTTTACCCCTTGTCAGACAGTCCAATTTTCAATACGAATGTATATTTTGATCAATGCCGTGTTGTCAAATGTTTGGCTCTGTTTGTGGCTTAGGATAATAAATCTATTTCATGCTATTGAGTTGAAAGTTGCTTTTGTGTTCTCAGATGCAGAATTTAAAAACACGGGACTTGAGAGATCGGAAGGACTTGCTAAGGATCTTGAATGGTTTAAGGAGCAAGGTCATGCCATCCCGGAACCATCATCTCCTGGCATTAACTATGCTCAGTATGTCGAGGAATTATCTGAAAAAGATCCTCCAGCTTTCCTTTGCCATTTCTACAATACATACTTTGCTCACTCAGCCGGTGGCAGGATGATAGGAAAGAAGGTAAGCCGTATTTCAATTCTTTTGATATTATACTATCAGATTTCTTTGTTGCACACTGATGTTACCATGACATAGCTGCCGCGCACTAATTTCAATATATATTCTTTTGCGAGTTCATAACCACCATGGAATATTGATGAGATTATTATATCATTGCCAAAATCTTTGAAATGAAGCTCTACAATTGCCCCAATATGATAATTATAATTTGTTTTAATATATACGATAGAGATTCTATAATCAGATTCTTGGCTCTCATCTCATGTCTAAGTCATACTTATGAAAGTTCAGATTCTTTAGTATTCTTTGATCCCAAGCAGGATAAAGTACTGTTTATTCCTTTAGTTCTATTTCAGTACATTCTAAGGAACTGTAAAAAGGCAATTTACATAAGTAAACCACGGTGTATGCAAGTTCATCTCAATCAACTTGAAGAAAAGGATCTCGAAAAAGTAATTTACACACAGTGCAAATCTCAGTTACTCCCTCTAAGCTAGTTTGTTGTGATCAGGTAGCTGAGAAGATCCTAAATGGCAAGGAATTGGAGTTCTACAAATGGGAAGGGGAGCTGTCCCAACTGCTGCAGAATGTTCGCGACAAGCTAAACAGAGTTGCTGAAGTATGAGTTTGACGCCCTTTCTAAAATTTTATGCAGAATTTCATTAGTTAGATCTAACGTTTATGCTTGTTTGATACTTGGCAGAACTGGAGTAGGGAGGAGAAGGATCATTGCCTCGAAGAAACTGAAAAATCGTTCAAGTTTTCCGGGGAAATTCTTCGTCTGGTGCTGTCCTGACTTTTATTGCCAAACTTGGTATTTCTATGTTTAATTCTAAGATGAAATCTCGTTCATCACTTGTGTTATATTATCATCATGCTCTGTTTAACTTAAATTGCAAAATAAATTTATTGGGTGAAATCTGGAAATAATGGCATTTGGGAGACGTTCAATTTAGACACCATTTTGTTTTACTTGAAAATTTTAACACACAAAAGCACATATTTACATAATCAAACACCCTTAACAATGGGCGAAATTCTTCTTTGTGGACGTATGGAAATTGGGACGCTTATTTATTAAATTCTGCAAAAGTGAGGAGAGCAAGAGACATGACAACCGGTGTTTCAATTCCTAAGAGGAAAAAATTCGCCTGCAAATTGATTGTTGAGGAAACAATTTGCCAGCAAATCCACCTAATAAGGTTTTATGAGACTCATAAATTTAGATTTTTTTCTAAAAAAGCTTTTTAATTTGGGAAGCTAATTTCCATATATCGCCCAAAACAAGAATTTCGCCATGGAGAATGATTAATGTGGGAGCTAATTTTCAAAATTTTGAGTTTTGAAAATTTGCAGTTTGTACTATTTTTACTATTTAATTTGATCTTAAAATAATGGCTATTGTTCAATAGCTTACAAAAAATACCCCCGTTATTTTTACAAAAAATGTTTGGTACATGGGTGGTTAAACCAAGCTTATTCCCGGTTAAGTATATAGTACTCCTACTAGTACTACTTTACACGTTTAATTCTATAAAATGTTGTAAAGTACATAAAGTACACTGATCAACTGATTCTAGTCGTGATAAAAGAAGATATTCTCTTGTACCATCTCTAACCATTTATACAAAACTCAAATTTAAATTTTTAAGTAAGCATCATATCAAAAAGTAATTTTACTTCAACCATTTACATAAAATTCAAAATTTACATCATTTTTGAGTTTGTCTCACAAAATTTTTGCCGTAACACCATATTTGGTGTTGTTTCACAAAAAAATACCAAAAATGAGTTTGAGTTTAATGAATGGTTGGAGAAGATTTCTACACAAAAACTCATTTTTTGCTAATTCTTTGCATAGATAGATCTACTCAAGTGGCTAAACATAAATGTATTGTGTATATATTTCTATATACTTTTGTGGATAAGAGTCTCATTTTTTCATTTCGGTCCGTCCGTGAATAGATGTTTCGATTCATTTTTTTTACTATAAATGGTATTAGGATCTCACATTCCACTAACTCATTTCATTCACATTTTATTTTAAAAACTAATATACACAAGGTGAGACTCATATACCATGAACTTTTTTTCTATTCACATTTTATTTACAAAACTAATATACACAAGGTGGGACGCATATACCATTAACTTTTTTTCAGTCACTTTTCTTAACAATTTTTAAACCTTGTGCTTGAAGAAAATGAGACTCATATTCATAGCGGAGGGAGTATTTGACATGGTCTAATTCGTACTCCTTCCGTTCCATAGTTGTAGAGTCATTTCATTTTTTGCACTCGTTTTATAAAAATTATTATAAATGGTTAAAGTGGAGAATGATTAATATAAGAGAGAGACTATTATACATAAGACTCTTCTCTGCATTATTCTCTCTCAATTTTAACTATTTGTTATCATTTTTGGAAAATGAAATGACTCCACTAATGTGAAAAAAAGGAAATATTAGCTTTGTATTTCATGATTACTAGAAAATTTATACTAATATTTAAGTCATTTATTGTATCATATGGAGTACATATTTGTTGTACTTAATACTATGAATCAGATATCGATATACTGGAATATATTACTCCTTTCGTCCCACGAGAAATATACACTCTTTCCTTTTTAGTCCGTTCCATAAGAATATACACATTCTAATTTTAGAAACTCTTCTTTCTAATAAAAAGGCAAAGAGTAATAATTATAGTACTATATGTCTTTTATAAACACTCATTTTTCGACTAAAAGAGTATATGAGAATGTATTATACCTTGTTCAATAGGAGTATATAATTACCTTTTCTCCATACAAAGATATACTCATATAATAGGTATACATTTTTCAATTCACCATTTTCATAATTCACTATTTTTTACAAACTCTCTATATTATTCTCTTTTTTACTTTATAACTACTCCACTTTAACTATTTATTATCATTTTTATAAAACGAGTGCAAAAAAGTAAATGCGACTCCTAATATTTGGGACGGAGGTTGTATATATTTTTAAGAGATAGACCTTCTCAAATTAAACATTTGCGGTGGGATCCTCTGCTGTGCATTTCAGCACAGCAGCCCCTGCTGCTCCATACAAACTATTAAAATAATATATTTTTACTTAACGTATTTTATTTAGTTTCCTTATTTATTTTATTTTTTTGTGTGGAGCAGGCTGCTGTGGAGAATCCTCATTCTTAAACATTTACACTTAAAAGATGCTCGTCGAGTTTGATTTGATGTAGGATCGAGTCTGGTATCTGTGATCATTCTTCTAGGATTTTAATTAAGTTTGTCTGTAATAAAGTACAACTACTACTGTAAATAAGTCGTCGTGTATTATTTTGAGGATTTTAGAGATAAAGTTTAGTTCAATTGTTTTGTTGTGGCCTTTTTGATGGATGACCACTTAATCATAAGAGGAGTATAGTGTCTTTTAATTAATTTATTTTTGATTACCTAATTTTATTTTCTTTATTATTATCGAGTCAAGGGTGCAATATGTTTTATACTATGTTGGATATTAGTGAATTACTGGTATACCCGCTTATCAGTTTGTCTTAAAACCAGTTTTAAAAAATTACCATTATTTGAAGAAAAATATTCTGCCCCGTTTTTAGAACTTGACGACGATTAATTAGTTAGTGAGAAAATATTCAGTGTTTCTCCTCTCCGAACACTAAGTTAGGGGATGAATTCAAGATTTCAAGTAGGATCATATAGGAAATTATTATCAATTTTTATAAAAAAAATTTAATTATGGCTTAATAATAAAGTTAAACCCATGCAATGAGTTCCATGGATGTCATTTGATACTGAAGAGTACCTCGAAAGATGAACCTGTGTAATAAATAGCATGATTCGATTTATATACTCCACAATTAATGCATTGGTAAATCCAACTTTCAATTAACTCAGTTCTAATTTTGGGCTTCGGGAAGAGTAAGATAAAGTCATCGAAAGAATAACAAATCTACAATATTAATCTTTGGTAACTCTCACTTTTATTTTATTTTACTTTTTCCCATTCTGATCCTTTCATCCAAAAAAATAATTTTAATGAAAAATTGTTAAAATATATGAAAAAAGAAAAAATAAATAAAATAAATAAAATAATAAAGAAAAAAAGAAAAAGTAAGTAAAATATGAAAGATAGGAAAAAAGTAAGTAAAGAATGCCAAAAAAAACTTTCTATTTTTTGAAATCTGACTATTTTTTTCGGACATCCCAAAATGATAAAATAAGACTATTTTTCGCGGACGGATGAAGTATTAATTAATCTTTTTTCATATAGAAAAATACTCATTTGCCATTTAGGTTGTAAACTTGTAATCCATCAGTGTAATTGACTTTATTAGTGTGTTTGGTTCATGAGATTTAATCCTACAATTCAATCCTAGATAAATAATCATGAAATATTTAATCATAGTTAACCCCCTACGACTAAAATAATCTCACGACTCAATTCTAGATATATTTTATTATTATTTATAGACTCTGCTTTTTGCTGGCCTTATTTCTTCCTTGGCTGCTGCTGGCACTTGGCTCCAGGTATATCATATACTAGTACTATCACTCATTAACTGCTACCAACTCTTCTTCAATTTGCCTACTTAGGTTGCATCATACTATGGTTGGCCTGTCTCTACCACGCATTGTATAGTTGGATCAATGGTCGGATTCGGGCTAGTCTACGGAGGCGCTGGAGCTGTTTTCTGGAGTTCCCTCGCTCGAGTCACTTTGTCCTGGGTCGTGTCGCCTTTGGTGGGAGCATTCGCCTCTTTCCTCGTCTATAAATGCATCCGCAGGGTATGTATGTACATATGATCCTAAGAGCACGGAAATAGGCCCGAACCCACTTTTACTCCTTATCCTTAGCTAAGAGCACAACACTCACATCCGTGCTTTTAGCTAAGGACAAGCTCAAGGGTCCCACCATTCTATTATTCAATTTAACTAAAAACATTTCCACAATATTAAAATGCATTAAAAATACCCGAAATACTATTACAAATTACAAAATAATTAAAAATTACATAATTCAAATCCTAAAAATTAAAAATTACACAATTAAAATCCTAAAAATTAAAAATTACACAATTAAAATCCATAAAATTAAAAAGACGCACTACTCGTTGCCGAATTTCGCCCAAATGTGATTGATTAGATCTTTTTGTAGCTCAGTGTGGGCTCTTGTATCGCGCATTGTGCGTCTTCTTTCGATCCTCTCGTTCACCGTCGTATGCACACCTCGGCGTGGGGAGACCTCGCGGTTAAGCTTCCGGCTTCATCCTCGTCGTAAAAGTTAGCCGCCCTCGGTCCTTCGTCGGCTATAATCATGTTGTGCAAGATAATACACGTGTACATGATGTCGGCGATATTCATAACGTATCAAAGCCGAGAAGGGGACTTCACAATGTTGAATCGGCCTTGAAGGACACCAAAAGCTCTTTCGACGTCTTTCCGAGCAAACTCTTGACATTGCGCAAAAAGAATCCGTCTTTGCTCTTGTGGATTGCTGAACGACTTCACAAAAGTCGACCACCTTGGGTAGATACCATCGGCGAGATAGTAACCCATGTGGTATGCATTTTCGTTGACGGTGAAGTCGATCACATGTGCTACACCATTCAAAACATCATCGAAGAGTGGTGAAGAATATAGCACGTTCAAGTCGTTGTTGGATCCGGAAACACCGAAATATGCATGCCAAATCCATAGGCGGTAGTCGGCGACCGCTTCAAGGATAAACGTTGGGCCGCCGCCTTTGTGGCCGCTTAAGTATTGCCCCCTCCAAGCAGTCGGACAATTCTTCCACTTCCAATGCATACAGTCAATGCTGCCTAGCATACCGGGAAAACCGTGGACTGTTTCGTGAAGACGAAGCAACCGTTGACAATCGTCGGTGGTGGGTGCCCGAAGGAATTCCTCGCCGAAAGCAGAATGAAGGCCGTGGCAAAAACTCTTGAGGCATAGGATTCCAGTTGACTCACCGACATGCAAATACTCGTCGAAGAGGTCAGCCGTTGCCCAGTAGCAAGTTGTCGGATGGCACAAGTACACTTTTGCAACACCGTGAGACTTTGCCGACCGGTTGCGTCTGCACCTTCTTGAAAGTATTCAACGCGGGTGGACAATGTGTTGACAATACGCATAAATAACCGTTTTGACATGCGAAAACGGCGCCGAAAGTAATCTTCTGGATACCGCGGTTGGTCGGAAAAATAGTCGGCAACGAGCCTTTCTTGGGCTCCCTCTCGATCACGAGGGATGTAGCGACGTTTTGCTCTAGTTGGTTGAGGAGGAGGGGCGGGGGTATTGGCGGCGACATAGGCTTCATAGGCGGCACGATATTGTTCATAATAATCTTGTTCTTCGCGCTCCGCTTCCGCAATGAGATTGGTGAAATCCATTTTTGAATTTTTTAGAGAGAGTTTGGGTGAGTGAGGAAGATGTAGATAATTTAGTATGAAAAAGTATGAATGAGAGATAATTTGATGTGAAAAGTGGATGATAAATGTGTGTATTTATAGATGATTTTGGGATTAAAAAAAAATCACAAAAATCCAAAAAAAACGTCCATAAACGGCTCTATTTTTTGGGAATCCAAAAATATATTTTTTTAATTTTTTGGTATTATTTCGAATTATTTATGATTTTTTTTAAAAAAGAAAAATCGAATTTGCCAACGGCTAAGCCGTTGGCCAATCAGGACGTGCCACGTAGGACTGCTCAGCGGCACGGACGTGCTCTCAGCTAAGAGCAGCGCCGTGCCAGCGGCACGGACGGACGCCGCCTGCTCAGCGGCATGGACGGACGGACGGAAAATAAACAACCGCTGCGAAAGCTCTAAGGCTCGTAACATTTGTTACTAAAAATCACAAGTTAAGCAAATAAATATCTTAATCATTTTGAATGATCAATCCTGCTTACAGTCTGATTGTCAACTTCAAAATAAATTGAATGTTGAAAAACAAAGAAATAGAAATGAAAAAGTTTATTAGACACGGATGAAGTATCGCAAAATAGGATAGCAAATTCACGCGGATCTGTTTGACCTAGATGACCGAATTGAGATCGGCCAAAATGAATAAACACCCGTTTACATTTTTTTTCATAGAATTTCCTCCTCAGATCTCAGATGAGTTAGAGCATCCGCATCGCTGACTCGATGTGGGCTCGGTCTCGTCTCGACGAGACGAGCCAGCATCGAGACAGCGTTGCGAAGCTCGTCTCGTCTCGACGAGATGAGACATCTCGTGGCGCGACGCATCTCGGCGAGGCCGGCCTCGAGCTGGCGAGATGACGCGCGCGCCCACGTGGCGCGCGCTGGAGCATGGCGTGACGCCCACTCGCCGGCCCGCGAGTGGGCGTCGGAATTATGACGTAATAATTTTGATTTTTTTTTATAAATTCGAAAAATTCGAATTTAATTATAAAAAAAAAAAAAATTCAAACGGTCAAATGACCGTTGGGAACATACGGTCGAATTTTTAATTTTTTTTTTCTTTTATTATTCTATAAATATACTCCATACTCCATTCACCATTTTACACACAAACACTACTCTCATTCCTCTTCCATTTTACGCACAAACACTACTCTCATTCCTCTTCCATTTTACGCACAACCACTACTCTCAAATTGTTGAAAAAATGTCCGACGATGGAAACTCCGACGGCGGCGCTCCGGCGGGTTCGACTTGAACTCGTTCGACGATTGGGCGAGCATGTACAACTGTTTGGGTACTCCCGGTTCATCGCCGGGCACCCAAGGCTCGACCACCCCGCCGACGTACCAAACACCACATTTTGATGTGGATGCATACTATCGTCCCTCCCCCCCAGAGGTACGGGCAATCGCCGGGATTATCCCAAATTTCGGAGATTTTTTTGGCGCCTGAACGCAGTTTGCCCGACTGGCCAATTGGTGGAGGCTCCGCCTCCGTCTCCGCCTCCGACAGGATCAGCCTCAGGCTCGGCGTCAATGCCGAGGAGGAAGAGGAAGAAGAGGTTGTGGGAGATGACACCCGTCATCCATACAGCCAAGACGAAACGTTGACTCTGTACGACGCTTGGATCAGCGTCTCGTACGATCCTGTCGTCGGGAATCAACAAATCCACAAGTGTTTTTGGCTAAAAGTCACCGAAGTTTACAACGCACGAAGGCCGAAGAAGATCGTTGCCCGCAACGTGAAGAAGCTCTGCAGTCATTGGGACCGATGCGACAAAGATGTCAAAAAATTTTGCGCGATATACAGGGGAGAAGAGGCGAATTATCAGAGCGGAGCCAGTGGAGCCGACATTCTGAGAGCGGTGTTGCGGGTCTTCAAAGACGACGTCGGCAAAGATTTCAAGCTTGTCGATGTTTGGTCGCAAGTCCACCACCTTGAAAGGTGGGCTGGCGATGTCGAGTCGGGCTCGAAACGCACGAAGCACACGGCGCGTGCCCACTACTCGTCTAGTGATGGCGGCGAAGGCAACACCTCACGTGAGGGCACGCCAACCGATGATGCAGGGGGGTCTTCTTCCGGTACACGACATCGGCCACAAGGGAACAAGGCGGCGAAGGCGGCTAGAGCGATGGGGAGAGGGAGGGGCCGCGGCGAATCAAGCCAGGCGGGCGAGGGCTCGGGCTCCGGTACGGGCATGGGCTCGCACACCCTAATGTCCATGTACCTGGTTGCCACGATGGCGGACCTTTAAAAAATGACTCCTGGCCAAGTTTCAGCCCATATGGCCGGAATTGAGTATATGAGAGCTCAACTTGGTATAGGTGCACCGTCGACTTCGGGGGATGATGATTTGCCGGCGGAGTAGTTTTTATAGTTTAATTTAGAGTATTTTAATTATGTATTTTCTTTTTATTTTTTAGGATTCTAAATTATGTATATTTTTTTTATTTTTTAGGCTTTTAAATTGTACTCCCTCCGTCCCAAGGAAGATGACCCCTTTCTTGGGCGGCACGGGATTTTATGCAGTTAGTGTGGTAAGAGGAGAGAGTAAAGTAGAGAGAGAGAATAAAATAGAGATAAAGGTGTTTCCATTTTAAGTAATGGGTCATCTTGATTGGGACAAACCAAAAAGGAAAGTGAGTTATCTTCAATGGGACAGGGGAGTAATATTTATTTTATTTTAATGAAGTGTGTTTTTATTAATTGAATTTGTTGGAATTAAAAATAAAAAATAAAATTAAATGAATAGTTAAGAGATGGTTAAGAGATGGTTAAGAGATGGAGGGATGCAGGTGCTGTCTCTTAGTTAAGAGATGAGCTGAAAAGTACAGTGGGGCCCATAAATAGTGAAGAGATGAGACGGTTAAGAAATGGATACGAGACAGCGTTGCGGATGCTCTTATTAACTCTACCAAATATGTACTTAAATTTAAAAGTTATATATTCCCCCCCCTACCATAACATGAGTTCTATATAGTTTAGGCACGAATTTTAAGAAATATAAAAAAAAGTTTGATTATATAAGTTAGTGGAACGTGAGTCTATCTTGTATATATTAATTTTATAATAAAATATCAATGATATAAATCGATGGAATGTGGGATTTATTTATTTTTTTTTTATAGAAAAAGGATCTACACGTAGTACTCCAGGAGTAGTACTTTACTATATAAGTTCATGCTTTGCTCATTCTTAACTACTACTACTACTATTCTTGGTTGGCTATGGCTTCCATGATCTCCCTATTCAACAAACCCCCTCAACCGATGATAAATACCTCGAGCTTTGTTATCCGCCAAGAAATGGAAGATGGTGGTGGTTTCAGCAGGGGCTAAATCTGGGAAGAAATTCGCAGATGAGATGAAAATGGCGGCAATGAAGCTGCACAAGAATAAGCCAGGGGAGAAGGAGCCGGCCGGCCTTGGTATCGCTACATGGGAGCCTACTCTTGAAGGCTACTTGAGCTTCTTGGCAAATACTAAGTTGATTTATGAAGCTCTCGAGAACATTGTCGACCGAGCTGTCTTCCCTCACTGTGAGTTATATTTATTCATACTCCAATATTCTACATCCATTATGTGTATAGAATATATAGAATTGTGGTGTAGAGTTTATAGACTAGATCAATAAGTTGTTTCTCATGACAGACTAGTATTTTGAGTTGAGTTTTCGTGTTTGATCTAAATCATTATGGATACAGATGCAGAATTGAGGAAGACAGGGCTGGAAAGGTCAGAGAGGATTGCAAAAGACATGGAGTGGTTTGAAGAACAAGGTTATGCTATCCCACAAGCATCATCTGTTGGAATAAACTATGCTCAATACCTTTGTGAGTTGTCTGAAAACGAACCGCACGCCTTTCTTTGCCATTTCTACATGATTTATTTCGGTCACACTGCCGGTGGTAGGATGATCGGTAAAAAGGCCAGCCAAATTCAACTAGATTTGAGTGTATATATATATGGATAGATATTACTTATAAATTTGGTTACGACTAGCTAGGTGGAGGAGAAGATTCTCAATGGTAAGGAATTGGAGTGCTACAAATATGAAGGAGAGCTGCCACAACTACTGCAGAATGTTCGAGATAAGCTCAACACACTTGGGGAAGTACGTACGAATTAAGTACCTATAGCAGTATTCCACTTAATTTACATTGAATTAGTAATTACTTGTAATTAGTTTAAACATGCAGAGATGGAGTAGGGAAGAGAAGAATCGATGCCTTGATGAGTTTCAGAACTCTTTCAAATTCGGGGGCGATATCCTCCGTCTTGTACTCCATTGATCACACTACATGAATTGATGCACTTCCTTTAAATGAATAAATGTCATCTATATGTGTACGGACTATGTTATTGTGTGACACAGTTCAACTGAAAGAAACCTTCCACAACAACACCAAATGATTCATACTTTGTGCTGAAGACTTTGAATGGAATGAAAGCATGTCATGAAAAGTGGAAAATTGATTACCTAATTTTGATTCTATTAATTATGAACATGATATTGAAAAATCGACTTGAATCCAATTTGAAATCATCATCATCATTTTGACTAATTTGGGAAGGCCATAAATACAAAAAGACAAGACTAGACATGCACAAACGCATTAATTTATCAGAGCTTTCGGAATATAAGTTTCAATTTTGGCATTTGAGATTAAATTTGTTGACCTTTCAGAATATGGAGATGAGGCACACGAATTTTTCAGAATAAGGGATTTTTTTATCTTTTTATCTTTTTTTCTCTTCTTTTCCTTATTATTCCCCTTACAAAATACTCCCTCCGTCCCAAGTTATTTGAGCTGTATATATTCCATTTTGGTTACATCAAATTACTTGAGTCATTTTTCTTTTTGGCTAAAAATAAAATATCTAATTGCACCTATTTTATTCTTCCCTCTTACTTTATTAATTTGTCTATTTTATTTAATTCACTAAACACAACTTTCTTAAATCTTATACCGAAAATAAACGCCTAAAGTAACAAGGTTGAGAGGGAGTATATGATTGGACAACACTACCCACAATAGAATTTGAAAACCCAGTTCTGAAAAGTTGGTATCGTAAATCCCAATTCTGAACCTTCTACCACCGCCCCGCCTTCCTTCTCCTCTTCCTCCCCGCGAGTTCTACAAATTCTGGTGTCACTCTGATTTTGAATCCATTCCTCTACAGCTACTGTTTGGTGGTCCAATCCATTACTATAACTATGCTTACATCTTTTCGGGTAGGGAAACCCCCAATTTTTTATGTTTTAGTTAATGCAGATTCAATGTTTGAAAATTAAAATTCTTTAGTGCTCCCTCCGTCCCAGAGAAGTTGGCATACTTTGAAAATGGCACGGAATTTTAGGAGGTTTTGTTTTGTATGTTAAATGGAGAGAAAAAATATAATTTTTATATTCATGTGAGATAGAACTTTTTCCAAAAAGGGAAATGTGACATCTTTTGTGGGACAAACTAAAAAGGAAAGTGTGCCAACTTCTCTGGGACGGAGGGAGTACTAGATAACGAACAAAATCATGGATTTAATTTCGGAGTTGAATTTTCAAAGTGTTACCGTGGGATAGTTTGGTCCATTCATATATTTTGTAAAGGAAATAACAAGAGAAAAGGCCCAAAAACCCATGTGAAAAATTCATGTTCCTTAATCCCATATTCAAATTGAGAACTATAATCCAAAATTTGTCTTAATTTAGTACACTTTATCATTAAACAAATTAAAGAATAGTATGTTATACTATATGGATTTTGATACAAATTAAAGAATAGTATGTTATACTATATGGATTTTGATTGGAGCAGTGATAGACGTACGTAAATTTTACGTACATAATTGGATATTTTAGGTATTTCATCTTATAAATCGATTTATAATTTAAATTAATTTTAAATAAATTAGCATATTACATGTTTCTCCTTTTAAAATAAATAAGCTAGAAAACGTGAGAGTATTTTTCTCTCCTCCCTCGCTCGTCTCTCCTCTCTCCTCCCCATATCTCCTAAAATCGTGTGAGCAGTTTCACTCTCTCTATCTCCCCTTCTCTACTACTCTCCTCTTCCATGTTTTCTCTAGCTCCTCTCTCTTCTGCATTTTTGCTAAGAAATGTGTGTGCAATTTTCTCTCATTCATCTCTTCTGCATTTCTCTAGTATTTGCTAAAATCGAGTTTACATTATTTATCAAATTCTTTTTCCTTGCCTACTATCTTCAATATTGAGATCATGGTGTTTTAAACGCACAAAGTATTTTTTTTTTTAATCAAATTTTTTAAACGCACGAAGTTGAGTATGTAAAACATGGTGCATTTTATTTTATTTAGTGATAGTACTATAATTTAATCTAATACTGCTAGATTTCAACGTAATTTAAAATAGTTACAAATTATAATTGTGATAGTATTATATATTGTTCGTGTGTTTTGTTTTTTTGTCGTACACTATAAAAATTAGATTAAGTCTATAGATAAAGATATATTATAAAATTAAATTTAACTTATAGTAAACTAAAATATTGACAACTACGAAATTCTAATGATGCTATAAATATCGTTAGTATATCTTTACTTTTAAGTCTAACTACAATATGAAATCTTTTGTATATTTTGCTTATTTTATTTAATTTATAATTAATTAAATTTTGTAATAATATAGTAATAAGAAAGTAAAAAGTTAACTACATCCAATTCTATTTTCAGTCTCTCTGTTATAAATGCAGTGCCAAATGAAAGTTCTAATTGATTTCAAAGATTTAGTGGACTTTTTTATTATAGTTTACATTGAAACTTTTTATTATCCTAATAACAAATATATGCATAGCTCATCGAATAAATATTGTAGACATTAATAAAGTTAAATGTGCCAATAAGTCAAAAAATATAAGTAAATTTAATTTCAAAATTATATTTTAATTAAAATTCGATTGTTTGATACATTTAATTTCTTTATCATCCATTAAATTTCATCATGGTGTATCAACTTTAACGCAAGTAGTAACAATCATTACATTTTTTATGTAGTTTCTATCATGTATCTCACGTATCCTTATTTTGAGTATTCCATCCGTCCAATAATAAATGTCACACTTTCTTTTTTATTGTGTCCCACAAAAGATGTCACAGTTTTCTTTTCTGAAAAAAGTTTTCTCTCACATTAATATAAATATATTATTTTCTCTTTCCACCTAACACACAAAATAACATCTCCTAAAATCTTGTGTCATTTTCCAACTATGTCATCTATTATGGGACGGAGGGAGTATAGAATTAAATATTTATAAATTTAATACTCCCTCCGTCCCACTTTAAGAGTCCCGGTTGAGTTCGGCACGGGTATTAAGAAATGTAAAGGAAAGTTGGTGAAAAAAGATAGTGGAATATGAGTCCTACTTTTTTATATTAATTTTATATTAAAATATGAGTGGAAAAAGGTTAGTGGAATGTGGGGCCTAATACCATTTATGGAATATTTCAACCGGGACTCCTAAAATGGGACACCCAAAAATGATAAACCGGGACTCCTAAAGTGAGACGGAGGAAGTATATTTTTATAATAAAATGAATAATATATTAATATTCAAGTAGCTAGCTAAAACTTCAGTGAATAGTTCAGCAAAATAACTACTTCGTTTTTATGAATATATAAAAAATTAGTAAAAATAAAATTATTTTATTGTTAGCTTGTTTTATGGAGTAATATTATCTTTTTTTTTTAATTATAAATATTGTCGTCTAATGATCTCAGATAGCAGGACAAATTCAATTAAATAAAAAAGGGAGCAACTTTTTTGGTCCACGAACTTTGTCAAAGTATCATTTTAGGTCCGTGAACTTTGAAAATATCATTCGAGGTCCGTCAACTATGGGTATATATCAATCAAAATACTTTTTTACTATTTCCAAGTTTTTTTCGAACGAAAACCTTCCATACTTTTAAGGGTACATATTTTTAATAAACTTATCACATACTCATACTTTTTATAAATATCTTTACTATATATTTTTGACGAATTTTCTAAATACAATTTGATAATATTGAATATTGATACTCGTAAAAATTAATGGCATAGTCAATACATGATACTTGAATATTGATAAATATCTTTACTTTTATAATTAAAGAATTTTAAAATATTTTTGAAGTATAGATACTCGTACATTAATGTCACAGTAAAGATATTTATCAATATTCAAGTGTCGTCTATTAACTTGGACATTAATTTTTACGAGTATCCATACCTTAAAAATATTTTTAAATTCTTTAATTATAAACATTTATAGAAGCAACTTTTCTTGCATGCCACAAAATTAGTGAAAATATTAAAGGGAAAATTATATTTAGAAAAATTGTCAAAATATATAATAAAGATATTTATTATAAAAATATGAGTATATGATAAGTTTATTAAAAATGTGTACCCTTAAAGGGTTTGAGGGTATTTTCGTCTGAAAAAACTTGGAAATAGTAAAAAAAGTACTTCGATTGATATTAACCCATAGTTCACGGACCTAATATGATACTTTGACAAAGTTCGTGAACTAAAAAAGATGTTCCGTCTAAATAAAATGACTATAACTAAATAAGTCTATAATACTAATAAAAATAATGAGCTATGAATATTATAAAACCCTCCATTTAATCGATGGTTTTAGCAAATGGCCCAATTATAACAAAGGAGAAAAATAGAGCATCAAATAGGGCTGACCCAATAAATGTTATGGGCTGCAGAACTCGGGCCCAAATGATGTATATGGGCTTAGCTTCAATGGCAAAATTGAGACACTCAAACGGGAGAATCGAAATCGAATCAATCCACTCGATCTTTTGGATTTGGAAGAGCCTCAACAAATTGTATCCATCCTTGTCTCAACTCATCGAAGTAGAGATAAGTGCCATAGAGACAGACAACCTGTGCAACTCTTGTTGCAATTCTAAGCATGTTCTTTCGAAGTGGGATGTTGAGAAGCTGCTCCACCTGTGACATTCAAAACCATGAAGTTATGTCAAGACGAGACGTTCAAAATTGCAACGTACAAAAGGCCAGAGAATTTGAAATGACCAAGTAATTTGCAAATGGCACAGAATCTTTTACCTCAACATGTTGTTTCCAGTTGTTTTGGATTCCTGGTACGTGAGCCTTCCCCACAACAGCAACGACTGATTTATGCTGGCGTGCGGCTTCTAGTAATGTGAAGGACATATATTTGTATAGTGTACACAATATATTGAGGATGATCAAACATGCATATTACAATGAGATGAAGAATTTAAAAAACAAACTAGTCCCGCTCATCGATTCTAATTTTTGAACCGATAGGATCTTGCTTGGTCTGCTCACAAATCACTTGTTTCACCATGTCAGCATCAAACTTCCGAGTCTTTTGTGCCTCCTCCACCTACATAAAGCAAAAGTGAGCCTTTTAACATTAGAAAGTAACATCACCTCTACAAGATAATAGTCTATGACTCCCTCCAACCCTAAAAAATAGTTCATTTTACCTATTTTTGCCATTTGGTCCGTCCCTCAAAATTAGTTCAGTTTCTGATTTGGAAAAAAATTCATCACACTACACTACTAATGAAGTGGGTTCATTGTCCAGTAACACTACATCAACTACTTTTCTCTCATACTTCACCAGTTTGGCATTACAACTCGTGTCGTCCCCAAAGTCTAATTTTAGGTGATGGATGAAGTATCTTTCAATATTTTACTCATTCCATAGTGAAGAAATAGCTTCCTTTTACCATTTTAGTTCGTCCCACACACTTAGTCTTCTTTCAATTTTCGGAAACATTTTCACCACACATAACACAACTAATAAGGTTGGTCCCTATTTTCAGGCGATGGAGGGAGCATAAGGTAAATAAGAATACCTTCTCTAAGAGAT
>NC_062969.1:13698031-13727321 GCF_023119035.1 Salvia hispanica
CTAAAATGGTGAATCAGAGTTGCAGCAATTTATTGCAAATCTGCAGCTTTGAAATTCTCTCACATATGTGAAGCTATAGGTCGGTTGTAGAGTAAGCTATAGGAGTGGAAATTTGCAGCTCATTCCTCCTATAAGTAGAGATGCAATTCGTCGATGAAGAGCAGTGCAAGAGCTGAAAATCACATCAGCTAGTGAGAGAGAGCAAGAGAGAGTTTCGGTGAGTGCATTTTGAGAGAAGAAAAGTGAGGAAAAATTCCTATCTCCCTTGAAATTGTAGCTCACTCCTCTTGTGTGTATTCCAAGTTATTCAACTTGAGATTTGTGTTTCCCCTATAGAGTGTAGGGAGAATTTGTAAGCCTACTATATACATAGTGGAAGATTTAGACTTCGGTCTCGTGGTTTTTCCCGATTTGGGTTTTCCACGTAAAATTCTCGTCTCACGTTTTATTCTGCACCAAATTTATTTTCTTGGTTTGGTCCCATTATTTAATCCAGCAAGAGGGAAAAGAATTATCCTGGTTCCGCTGCGCAAGTATCAATTTATTTTTGATACTCTTTGATCATTATCACCACTTTTCCCAACAGCAGTCCAGTTAAATAGAATTGAATAAATAGTTTGATTTTTCTTCCACATATGCACCATATCTTGCAAGGTCGGGATCTGCAAACAATGCTTATTAGAAAGATAGACGAGGGAAGTTAAGATCATTAGTTGGGATAGGTTGTTTGTGCAAAGTTTACAAAACAAGATAATGCGGGATATAGTCCGCGGGATATGAGGACAGTCGTCAGTGAGTCAGCGTGGTGCGAAGATCAGTTCATAGTATTACTCTATTTGTTTATCAGATTTATTTTAGGGTTGTGACAGAGATTAGGAGTGCTCTAGTAGGTAGTATCATCTTTTAAGAAATCAACAATTTGGACACTTATTTGTGTTTGGTATCAAATACAGCGGTGTGAATCGTGAGATTGAGATATTTCATCAAACACCTCTTGTGCTCCACTCTACTGCCGGTCTCGTCACTTTGAAGTTTCAAACCCACAGAAACCAAAAACCAACCGACCTTTTTATCACGCGTAAGAATATGACGGCGACTAGCGCACAGCTCCAAAAAAACAGCCTGACAGATTAATGCTAGGAGTATAATACTTAATACTCCATCAAATAAAAAACAAAGTAAAGCAGCTCTGGTTTCACGAATTGCGTCACAGCCTTAACTTCCGCCCATGATTTCTGAGAACAAGTGACTAAAAAGCTCATATCTCAACAATGCCGCAATTTCAATGACTAAAACAAATATCCATAACATTACTCACCCGACATTCGTGATCGGATCCGATCACATATACATCGCTTTCGCGGCTGACTCGCACGTGAGCCTCACTACATTCTTCAGCGGCTGCCGCACCTTCTTCCGCTCATAATTCTGTTTGTTGTGACAGTCGCTAATCCGACCGATTTTCGCTGCCGCTGCCGCTGCCGGAGAGGAAAGCAACCGCCTCGAATTAGCGGCGGAGGAGTACAGATTGATGAACCGATTGGCCGATTTGAGACGTTTCAGTCCGTATATCGTTAAGTGCCCTTATAATTTAAAAAGGTTACCAATCTTTATTCATTTTTATAATCTAGTAAGAGTAGTATATCTCAACATTCCGGATATTTCTAATCTATCACAATATTATAAAATATTAATTTAAATTTAACCTTTCAAATTTTTATCAAATTTATTTTGAGTTTAATTTAGAGAAGCAATGATGATTAAAAGATACTATTTGCTTTGTTCCATTAAAAATGCATTATCTTTTTCTTTTTGGCCATGTTTGGTTGATGAAAAAGTAAAGTTGATAAAGAAAATGATTCCTGAAAAAATGAATCCCGGAAATATGATTCCTAGTAACTTTACTTTCCAGTGTTTAGAAAATATCAAGATTTTAAATTTATATTTAATTTAAACACCAAACTAAAAATATACTTATTATTTTTTATTTATAAAAAAGAATAATAATATAAAATTCTTAATAAACTATTAATTACAAGTGATAATTATTATATTATTATATTTATTATTACAATGAATAGTTTAAATATGGATTATCTAACATAATATAAAATAATACATATAATTATAGTTTAAAATATTATACTTATTTATTATAATAATAATAATAATAATAATAATTAGTATTATAATTATAATATTTAAGGATGTTATAAGTGAATAAATTTAATAAATGAAAATTACAATATAACTTTATTAATTAATTATTAATTTATAAAAATAATAATTATTATTTATCATGCGATTTATATTATGTAATTATATTTTAATTATTTAATAAATTATTAATTATTATTATAAATTATTATAAAATAAGTTATAATTATGATAATTTTAATCATAGTTATTTATTTTCTAAAATTAAGTAGTATGATTTATAATTTTAAATTATTTTTAAAATATTCTAAATAATAATAATAATAATAATAATAATAATAATAATAATAATAAAACTATACTCCCTCCGTCCCAGAGAAGTTGGCATACTTTGAAAATGGCACGGGATTTTAGAAGGTTTTGTTTTGTGTGTTAAATGGAGAGAGAAAATATAATTTTTATATTCATGTGAGAGAGAACTTTTTCCAAAAAGGGAAATGTGACATCTTTTGTGGGACAAACTAAAAAGGAAAGTATGTCATCTTTTGTGGGACGGAGGGAGTACTATATTGCATTATATATGTAAGAATCCTAAAACTAGAAAAAAGAATAACTAAGAAAAGCTAGGATTCAGAATCCTGGAAAATTGTACTAACTTTTTTTGTTCTCGGATTCTGATTATTTTCCCAGTTTGATTAAAAACTGAAACAAACACAAGAATTTAAAATTTAAGGAATCAGATTACTTTTCCAGACAGAATCCTGGCAAACAAACATGACCTTTGGTTTATCCTAATACTCCATTTGTCCCGCTTTAGCAGTCCCATTGACTTTTCTGCTCTCTTTTGGTAAAAATGATAAAAAAAAAATAGTTAAAGAGGAGAAATGATAAATTAAGAGATAGAATAATATAGAGAAGAGTCTTATCTACATTATTGTCTCTCTTATCTTATAATTTCTCCACTTTAACTATTTTTTATCATTTTTACAAAAAGAGGGCAGAAAAGTCAACGGGACTGCTAAAGCGGGACGGAGGGAGTATTAAAAATGAAGCCTTTCCCAAAATTGAAATAATTATCATCTCTGTTAGAATTGGAGCTGATTGTATGTGCGTGAGGCAAAGATTGATAGACGAAGATGAAATGCGAAAGTGAGAAGAATTCTATTGAATGAATCGGATGTGAGCTTGATTATAGAGAGAAAACGAAATTGGGGAAAATTTTGTTTCTAACAACTAAAACAAACTCTATTTAAACTCCTAAAGGATCAACGGCTACTTTTGATCCAACGGCTCACATTAAATCGCCAAAATAAAATCTAACATAACGGCTACTGAAACTCCGAAGCTTAAGCGAGCTTCTTTCTTCATTCCCTCTGCTTCACGGCTGAGCTATCACATTATAATCTCAACTTTTTATATTTTTATTACTTTATTCTCTTCATTAACTTATAAATAAATATTTCATAAAAATATTTTATTTCTAATAGGACGGAAAAAGTACAGTATAGTAATAGTTTAATTTTTATCAAATGTAATTTATCACAATGATGGAATGATGTAAAGGGGAACCATAAGTATGGTAAAAATGGAACGTATGACTTTCCAAACAAGACAAATAATGAATTACAGTGTAATTATGAAAATATGCATCTGTATTATGTTTGTCCACAAAATAATAGAATATCTTATTTATATTATTCTCTTTTCTATTTTATTATTTTTTATTTCAATAATTTATTATTATTATTTTAAAATGAATACATGAAATGAATTTATTACCTTGGGAATATTATATTATTTATATTTAATAGTTTTTGTTGTTGTTCCAAGCTAATGAAATCTACAAACAAACTTTTTGAATTTGATGCCTTCTTTATAATTGCTGAATAATTCAAAGTACATAAAAATAGGAGTATTGGTAATTGTAATTGCCCCTTTTATCAGTTGTGTGTATAGAACGCGAGTGGCTAATTATAGGATCTTATAAATAGACTAAAATCCACTTTTTTCGAACATGGAATTTATTAAAAAAAATGGAGTGGGATGCTAGGAATCTAGGACTAGGATTACAAATTTTAAAATTATCAACATACATTGTTAATTAATTAGTTAAATTCGTCATGCACTCTGCCATCAAAACAAATACTAGTACTCCACATTTTATCCTTTTCAATATACCATCAAAAAGTTCCATAAACAAAAATTCCAATGAATAACATTTAAATTTAAAATTATAAAAAAAAAACTAAAATTACTATAACAAAAGTGATAGTGACTCCAATTAAAATATTTAATCTTATCAAAGTTAATTGATAATAGTTAATACATAAAATATCTCCATGGTTTCATAATAAAATAAAACAAATAATGTTCTAATATAAAGCTGCCATTTTTGTATATTTACGTACTCCTATAAAATGACTTGACAATAATTGTGATGATGATTAATTATTTAAATAAATAGAATAATGAATATCTCTTTTATATATATAGTGTATTTATTATACATGGAATTTGAAGAAACTTTCTATATAATTTATTGTTTCCATTGTTTATATATCTAGTTGGAAGCATGATTATATGTATTTCCACTTGTCAATTATCTATTACTCCCTCCGTCCCATTTTAGGAGTTCCGGTTTACCATTTTTGGATGTCCCACTTAAGGAGTCCCAGTTGGAATATTCCATAAATGGTATTAGGCCCCACATTCCACTAACCTATTTTCACTCATATTTTATTATAAAACTAATATAAAAAAGTAGGACCCACATTCCATTATCTTTTATCACCAACTTTCCTTTACATTTCTTAAAATCCGTGCCGAACTCAACCGAGACTCCTAAAGTGGGACGGAGGGAGTAGTAGGTTATACCAAATAGGATTGACACCTTGGTGAGCATTGACCACTGAATTTTTTCTCGTGTCTGTTGATCGAAACAACTAGAATTTAACTACGATCTAAATAACAATTAAAGTCAAATACATTTGAAAATTTTGTCACATATATGAAATAAGAATAAGATATTTATAAACATATAGTTCATAACATATAAGTATAAAATGAAAAAAAATCTGATCTGACACAAATACATATTTAAATAGCACGTACCTTAAATAAAATATAAATATATATAAGGTTGCAAATACATATTATTCATTTAAAAATTATATATAAATTTAAATAATAATGGTTTCTTCTATTTTCTTGTTATATTTAAGCCCTTTAAAATAAATAAAAACTATAAAAAATCAATAAAATTAATTTTAGTTAAAAAATAAGTACAAAAGTTATGTATTAAGTAAAGGAGTAAAATGTTTAGATCTCATAAATATTTTAAATATATATTTTGGTACAGATAGAACAAGATGCAATATAGATAAAAAAATAGAAAAAATAAAAAATGCTATAAAATAAAAAATTTATCTAAGAAATAAATATTAAAAAATAATACTCCCCCGGTCCCACAATAATTGTCACTCTTTTCCATTTCGGTCCGTCCCACAATAATTGTCACACTTTATTTTTATTATAAATGGTAAGTAGGTTTCACATTCCACTAACTCATTTCATTCACATTTTATTATAAAAGTCAATATAAAAAAATGGATCCCACATTCCACTAACTTTTCCAACCAACATTTCTTTACATTTCTTAAAATCTGTGTCACCACCAAGAGTGACAATTATTATAGGACGGAGAGAGTAGTTCATTTAATTTTAATTAATTACGTTAACTATAACTTATAAATTAATTGATATTTATGTCAATTGTTATACAACAGTCTATATCGTCAAAATAAAATATATGAAATTCTTATTTTTAAGTAATTAAACATTATTTAAATTATTAATTGAATATTAAAGTGAATAAATTAAAATAAGATTCAAAGACAATTCTATAAACTCTAGTGAGTTACAACTTGTCAAAGTGATGTTTTTCAACAACTAGTTTTATCACCTGCACAGGATAAATTATTTTCAAATAAAGAAGAAAACTTTTAAGGTAAATAGATTAAAAAAAGAAAATGATAAAAATATAATGAGATTTATGATTAAAAATATTTGTTAATTACTTTAAGTATTCACAATATTATATACCATTAATAACATTATAAACAATAACAAAAAGATAAATGCATTTCTCCCACCTCACTTTAAATGAAACATTTCATATTCAGCAAACGATGCCTACAACTTTAGTTTATGAGAGTGGAGTACATAAAAAAAAAGATGGACAAAAAAACTGTAAGTGAAGTAAAACAAAATAAAATTAACCAATGTTCTGCACGGGACATATGAAACCCGACCCTAACTCGTCCCAAACCCTAAACGTACGTGTCCGTATCAGGTTAACTTCGTGCAAATTCGTGTCAGATAAAAAAATTGCCAGTGTTGCTTTGTTTTACCCATTTTCTTTCATTAATTAAAATATTTAAAGTCCATCATTTATTCTAGAAAATATATAAACAATTTATTATATCTCTAGATGTACTAATAATTAATTCAGTTGTCGTTAGATTAATTAAACCCCACCACCTGTTGGGAGACTTTCGACCTTAATCCGCAAGTCTGATCGAGCAGAACACATGTGGTCAAACCAAAACAATAAAATTTATGAGTAAAAATCTAAAGTTATTGCTAGATAAATTTAAATTATTTACAATGGCATTTATGTAAGTTTCTAAAAAACTCCCATTTATATATGTATAGATATTTAAAACATTAAATGGAATAGAATATAATGTATTTTCAAGAAGCAAAAATTAGTGAATTAAACGCAGCAGTTATAGTGTCATTTCATCTTTTTTGTTTCTTCCATTTTTTAATCTACATTTAATTTTTTTTTGAACTTTTATAATCTACTATTTTAGTAATTAATAAAAGACATTTGTGTAAGTAACAACTTTCTTACCAATCATTTTTAAGATTGATGATTAATAGTGTACTTTCATATTTTTATTTCTTTATCCATGTTATTTATACACTTTTAAATTGCGTAGAATTTTTGTATAGGTTTATCTTTAATAATTATTTTCTTATGAGTATTTTTTAAGATTAACGATTTCATATACAAAATCGATGTGCCCAAGCTTTGAACCTTTTAAAAATCAATTATAAAAATGATTTATAATTACTTTTAAATATCCAAGAATTCTTAACTAATCTTTTGTTGTTTTAAGACATTGTGGATTATATAAGACTATAAGTATTAAACATAACATAAAAAAATTCTAGATAAAACAATAATAGAATGAACTGATATATTCTACATTATATAAAGCTTCTTAGTAAACAACATTATAATAAAATTAAATGTAACGTATTGTACACTAAAACTTTGTGACTTTTGAAAATACAATATACTACAATTGACCTTTGACATAAATAATCTATATTGAAAATTTTACAACGTACTTTGAGATTATCAATAAATAAATTAATAGAGTACTAATAAAATTAACGGAGTTTACAAATCAATAATTTCTTGATAAAATAGATTAAAGTACTTCCAAATAATGAAAATCAACCACACTTCAAATATATAATTATTAAAAAAAAAATTCATGAAACTAATTAAAAAAAGATTTATAATTAATAATGACAATTTATAAATAATGCTCAAAACATTCATTTATCAAAATAGAATAATAATACACAAAATAATAAATTATTACTCCTAAATTATAATTTTATCATATAAATAACAAAATTCAGCACTCAAATTAAATTATATTCAATTGAAAAGAATATCAAATTTACAAAAATATAAACCAAAAGCTTAATTTCAAAATCCATACTATAAGCCCAAACAATAGCCCAAATCGAATACATAAACCAATATTCCACAAGCCAAAAATTAATATGGTGTTCAGCGGATTCCTTCTCCCTCCCACCCGCTCGCCGCCTCGCCTTCCTCACCCGCTAGCTGCCATCCCCGGCGAGCGACGAGCTGAACACCAGCTTCCCGCCGCCGCCGGACACCTCCTCTTGTCCGCCGACCCACTAAACATCAGTCTCTCCCTCGCCGCCCCGCCTTCCTCACCCCTCTCACTGCCCCGCCTGCACAGCCATATCGCCGGCGAGTGACGCCGACTCTTCTCTCTATCTCTTTCCTCTCTTATTCTTGACTTCTTCTCATCTCTCTCACTTTCTTACGCCACAGCCGCTGCTGTCGTCCACTTCCACGCCGGCGATGATGCAATCACTCTCCGGAAGATAAAGATTGGATCTTTCATCTTTGGATGAATCTGGAGAAGGGCGAAGCGGCGGCTGGAAATTCCATGATAGGGAGACGGAGGTGGTGGGTCTGCAGCACAGACGTCGCCGCCGTGCTTCTCCGTTCTTCCTTCCTATTCTTTTTCTTCTCTCTCACCTCTCTCTCATTTGACAGCAAGCACAATTAATAGTGCTTTACACAGATTTCAATCTTGTTTGAGAAGCAATTGTCCGTCACTGTATTGGATACTCATTTGGTCCAATATCAGATTTTATTTTGGAAGATGCAAAATAAAGAAAGAAGAAAAGAATTACACAGTCACCTTCTTATTTTCTCTCCAAAAAGGGTAAAAATGTCTTTCTATCACACTGACACTTTTAAGTAGTATAGATTTTAATTAGTTATTTTTTGAGTCAAATAGTACAGTTGCACTCCTAAAAATAACGTCATCATATATGTACATCAATCTCTAACCAATTCATATGATTAGTCATGTGGTATTCCCTAAATATTTTACATAAGAGGTGTGGGTTCGAAACTTGTCAAAGTGGGTATTTAGTTTTTTTTTTCAAATTTCATGTGTTTTGTGCGATCTATAATTCTATCTCTTTATTTTTGTAGGAAAGATTTGATTTTGAGATCTGAGCACCAAATAAATCTTCTGCATGTACACAAAGTGTTTGATTGGTTCCCTTTGTCATTTTGAAGGTTTAGAACAAATAAGTCTTTCTCGATTCATAAAAAACTTATTAATAATTTTTAAATTAAATAAAAGTTTCTTAAGATAAAATAAGATAGTAAAATTTAATTTGTAAATGAGTCTTTGCTTAGCTATAACTATTCTATTTAAAAATTAAATAAGATTTTTCTTACAAAAATAAACCTTTTTAATAGTTCATGCATAAAAATTTTCGCTAATTAAAAATACTAATTTTATTGTATTAAATGTCTTATTTTATTTTAGAAAAAAATTTATTTAATTTTATGTAATTAACGTTGTATTTATTAACAAATATTAGTATTATGTTTAAAAGAAATCTCATTTAGAAATAATAGAATTTTTATTTGTATCTAGGTAAAGTTTAATCAGTTGTAAATAGAAGTATTATTTGAAATTATTGACATTTTTTTCGATTACATAATAATATTATTAATGTTAAGTGTAAACGTTGCTCAAGTTCTAAGAGCATCCGCACCGGTGCTCCGTCCGTCCATGCCAGCGGCGGGAACACCGCTCGTTCGCTGATGCGAGCCGTCCGTCCGTGCCAGCGGCACGGCGCTGCTCTTAGCTAAGAGCACGTTTGTGCCGCTAAGCACCCTTACGTGGCAGCGTCTGATTGGCCAACGGCATAGCCGTTGGCAAATTCGATATTTTATTTTATTTTTAAAAAAAAATCGAAATTAATTATAAAAGATGTATTTAAATTAAAAAAATATTTTTCCACTTCCCAATAAATTATAACCGTTTTATACACATTTTTAATTTTTTTTCAATTTTTTTTCTCCAAAATTCACATTTTCATCTATAAATACCCCCACTTCAACACAAAAAAATTCCCATAACACTACACAATTCTCATCTTCTATCATCTAAATTCTTTCAACTATTTTCTTGGAGGACTAGTCTTCCACGAGGGAATTTTTTAGTCTTGATTCATGTAATTTTTAATTTGTAAGATTTTAATTATGTATTTTTTTATTTTCTAGGATTTTAATTATGTATTTTTATTGTTTAGGATTTTAATTATGTAATTTTTATTTTTTAAGGTTTTAATTATGTAATTTTTATTTTTTAATGTAGGAATGTTTTTAGTAATTGAAGTATTTAAATTGAATAATAGAATTGTGAGACCCTTGAGTTTGTCCTTAGTTAAGAGCATGGATGTGTGTATTGTGCTCTTAGTTAAAAGGACAAGGAATAAAGGTGAGTTCGGGCCCACTTCCGTACTCTTAACTAAGAGCACGGATGGGGATGCTCTACCTATCTCTAAATATTTTTTTCATTTTATTATTTCTATTTGAGAATAAAATCTGCAAAATTTGTAGCCCCCTCTCATTCAATTCTTATAAATCACAGCAAAATAGAAATTGTCAGAGTTTTGAGTCGGGTAATCCACAAAAACTTCCAAAATTGTCGGTCAATTTTATGTTTAAAGTCACTTCAATAGCAAGTGAACATCAAATAACTCTAGAAAAATATTTGTGCAACAAAAAAAATACTCCGTAGAACAATGGCAGCGATGGAGGCCTAAAATAGAATTAGGAGGTTTGACTTTCATTTTCCACCGAGTGAGGTCATGTAACGACGGATCTAGGAACTGAAACGCATGGAGTCGAATATAATATAAAATAATAATATAGATTATTAATTAATTATTTAATAAATAAATTAAAATCTAAATAGTTTATTTTCTATTATAAATAAGTAGTGTTTATTTTTAAGTTGTATTTAAATATTTTTTAAAAATAATCACTTTAATGTTTATCAATAATTTAGAACAATATTTAAGTTATAATTATGTTTTATTTAATCAATAACTATTTTAATAGTAGGCCCAATATTTAGCCCATTTTATCAACGAATTACTGTCTTCTTCCCAGTAGATCTGAAACTCTGACTCTGCCCTCTCCATTTCTCTCAACTACTCTTCCCACGAATCACGAAATTCTCTATCTTTTTCTTTTATTTCCGGCGAAGGCTGAAGGATTGTGATTGAGATCTGCTGCTCGGAGTCAAGGTGGAGCTACGCGGGATCGAAGGTGGAGCATTAGGGGATTTCGGAACTCCGTGAATGGAGTTTCCGGCAGTGCTCGTCAGACGACGGTGGGGTCGGTCGACCCCATTCGACCTCATTGGCCTTGCGGGGTTACGCCTGGAATTTCACTGAAGTTTCTTACGAAGATGGAAAATTAAAGCTCCCTATGCCACATGATGACATGAGAGGTTGAAATGAGTTATCTATGTGTGATAGAATTGGGAAGAAAGGAGAAAAAGAAAAATCTGACATGGAGGTCGTCTTATCAGCAAATGTATATACGACGGATCATGAGTATTAGATACAAAGATTTAATTTGATAAGATATTTCAATATTATAATTAAACTATTTTTAAAAATATAATAAAAGGGTAATTTAGTATTCCATCCGTCCACGATTAAGAGTCTCATTTCTAAATGGCGCAAGTTTTAAGGAATGTTAAGAAAAGTGGTGGAAGAAAGTTAGTGGAATAGGAGTTTCATTGTATATATTAGTTTTAAATGATATGTGGGGTCTCTTTACCATTGGTGGTAATTATGAACCGGGACTCTTATTCGTAGACGGACCAAAATAGAAAAACGAGACTTTTATTTGTGGACGGAGGGAGTAATAAATAATTGTAATTAGTACTAAAACCGGTTTAAATAAACCGATTTGGTCCGATTAAAAAATTAGGGGTACTATGTACGCATAAATTATGTACGAATATCTTTTCCCTTTTGGTTAGGGCATCCACAATGGGGCGGAGGATGCGATGCCCTAAGCCCCGCCCTATGCGCTGCCACATCAGCAATTTATCCTACGCCCCTTCCACCTGCAATGGGGCGGACTATAGCCCGCCCTAAGCATTTTATCTATTATTTGAATATTTAAATACTTCAAAATTTGAAAAAAAAAAACTTCATTTCATTAAAATTAAAACATTACAATGCGAAATAAAAAAACTACAAATTCTCAACGACGGTTGCGGTTCCAAACTTCTTCAATCATGTCGTTCATGAGCTGAGTATGGTCTTGTTGGTTGTGCATTGAGGTCTGTCTCTGTAGTACCTCACCGAAGCCCCGGTAATCCTCGAGTGACAGGCGGGGTCGCCGTGCTGGAGCTAGATCCGGCTTCATCATCCACCCAATCGGTGACATGTCTAACTTCTTCTTCGACTATCATGTTATGCATGATGATGCACGCATACATGACGTCGGCGATGACTTCCTTGAACCAGACTCGCGCCGGACCTTTCACGATTGCCCACCGCGATTGGAGCACCCCAAAAGCCCGCTCCATATCCATCCGCGCAGACTCCTGCTTTGCCGCAAACAAGACTCTCCTATCACCAATTGGGCAGCTGATCGTTTTCAAAAAAACAGGTCACCTTGGGTATATGCCATCGGCCAAGTACGTTCGTGAGTTACGTTGTGTTCGCGCGGGACATACGTCCGACGTCGTATCGGCCGAGGGACCCGCGCCACCGTCGCCTCCGCCTCTCGCATTTGTGCCAAACACTCCGCCGCGGCTTCATTAATGGCATTGAACAAGGCTTGAGTCAAGGCCCGTCTGCAGCCATCCGATGTACTCAAATCGTAGTCACCGAGATTCATTTTTGAAAAGATGAGAGAGAATAATTGAAGAGATGTGAAATAGTAGTGTGTGAAATAGTAGAGAATTGTGGTGTTTAAATAAGAAAAAATTTGGAAGAAAAAAAAAAAAAAAAACGCGTTCGCATCTTCCGCGATGCCACAGTGGCAGGCGATGCGACGGACGATGATCATCGTCCGCGCTTTGTCTGCAGACGATTGATCGGGCGCGACGATGGTTAAGCCATCGCCCGCCCCATTGTGGATGCTCTTAATGGTAACTCACTAAGTAATTTATTTGGATAAAAGAAACATGCTTTTATATAACAGGCAACCAAAATTTGTGTATGAAATCGAATATTATCAAAACTATATCACATACCTTTAATGTCCGATAATAGATATTGCCTGAAAAAAATGTCATTAATATATTTATTAGTGCAATAAAATCTAATGTAATCAAATTTAATTGATTGTCAAAGTTAATTGATAATGCATTTCTGTTAATACAGAACTCCTCCATATCAACATTCAGAAATTAAATTAAACACACCAAAATTAATCCTTACCTCTCAATTATAGCCTTGTGTTTGGTTTTACTCAGATAAGATATAATTTAGGATTATATTGTGAGATTATTTAATAAAAGAGAGTTGACTATAACTAATTATCACATGATTATTTATCTAGAATGAAATTACGATATTCAATCTAATGAATTAAATATAATATCAATTTAATTATGACATATAATCATGAATTAAATATAATATCAATTTAATTATGACATATAATCATGGAAACAAAATACATTGACAGTTTAATCATAGGCTCATAGAATTAATTCGAAATGGCGGAGATAAATTTTAGTTGGGCTTTAGTGGGTACGTTAATTGTGATTCAAGCTAAATTTTAAATTGAACTGTATCAAAAATAATTTACACTAGGGTTCGATTAATGTATGAAATGATCAGTACAATAAATTATATTACGATAAATATAATTTTGTTCATCAGAACATTTATTTTAATTTAAAAGAGTATTAATTTTTATTTGTAAAATAGTACTCCATCTTGTTCACATGTTACTTGCACTATTCTATTTCGTTCATTTCAAATTACTTACACTATTTATACTTTAAGTAAAAATTAGAGTAGATTTAATTAATATATTTATGTTAGTTAAGTCTTCATTTATTTAATGATCCTCATTATATTTAAAATATTAATTTAATTACATTAAAAATCAATCCCAAATTTATAATTTTCGGTGAATATTTCGAAATAATTGACAATATATTTTTTGATAATTCAATAAATCATGGAATAGAGAAATATAAGTCTTAAATAAGTGTGTGAAAATATATGTGAACAAAGAATTGAGTTTTAAAGAGTTTTAGTGAAAAAAAGTCATCGATTAGAGTTTTTCGATGAATTCTTGAGGAATAATTAGAAGGGATATTGGCATCTAATATCACGAAACTTTCAAAAAGTTAGATTTTTCCCACGAACTTTAAAATTGGCAAATAATATCACGAACTTTACCCCTTGTTTGTTTTTTCCCACGAATGAAAAAATTCATGTTATTTTAATACATTGAAGAACAATTTTGGAGGGTGTGCTTCAAGAAAAATTATCTTCAAAGATTGAAAAACTTGAAGCTCTCAAAATTGTTGTTAAGAAATTACGAAAAAAAATCTGTTTATTTGAAGAATTTTTTCATTCGTGGGAAAAAACAAACCCGGGATAAAGTTCGTGATATTATTTGCCAATTTTAAAGTTCGTGGGAAAAATCCAACTTTTTGAAAGTTTCGTGATATTAGATGCCAATATCCCTAATTAGAAATATCCCTCAAGTAATAATTTATATGGAATCTAGAAGCTAAAATAAGTATAATGTAAGCTTGAATTAAAAATTATAGTAAGTGAAGGAATTTTAGAAATCAAAGACAAGTTTTTGATAAATTGGACGTTTAATCGATTAAATTATGCTTTGATTCTAAATTATTACTAAACTAGAATTTAGTTGCAATAAGATGGTATCTATAAATCATAAATGTTGAATCGTATGATATGAAAATAAATTAGCACAAGAAAATGAATTTAGTTAGAAAAATTAAATAGAATAAATTAGTAGATAAATATGAAAACTTCTAGAATCTTTCCACCTCACTGTAACACTTGTCCAACACTTCTTCTTCCTCATATTTTGATAGCTAAAGTCGTGGCCTCCATAGAGGAAGAGAACGGTGGGTTCTTAAGCTCTTCCTTCCTCTCGATTTCTCATGGTATCGTCATTCTAATCGCGTAAAGTCTAATAAATCAAGTAAGTTTTACCTATCCATACTATTTTTATAGCTTGAAAATTGATACATATATATTGTGTTATGATATCAGAAAAATTAGGCCTCTTGGGGTTGGAATGATTAAACCATTTAAATTTCGATATGTTGGTGTTTACGCGACCGTGGGCCTTCGTTCACTATGGTTTGATGTTTGAATTAGAAGTGGGATCACATGGTCATTGATGTGGATGAAAATTGAACGTGTGGGTGTGGCTGAATTGGTGAATTTTGAGGTGAAATAGTTGGTTTTGGCTTGAATTGGTTTTTAAAATACATTATTTGATGAGTTTTGAACGCTAGACCAAATCGAAATCGAAACTAATTGTGAGTTTCCTTTACAATTGAAATTCTGACTTCATAAGATCTTCTATTTGTGGATTTTTGTTGGTTAATTTGATAACGAATATGGAATCTCTGTTGAAAATTAGGGATAACACGAATTTAACGGATTTTCCGACATCGAAAACCTAGTAGGGATTTATCTTAAAAATACCAATGTTAAGTTTATTTACTTGTGTTATAATGGAGATAATTAGGAATGGATAGTCTTGGTGTTACAAGTTATGCTATTGGAATTATTTTTTTATAGTGTGAATTTTGAGAAATCTAGTTAATATGTCTATGGTATAAGTTATATACTAGAATTTGTAACATCTTCTATTTGACGGTAAGGGATGTTACATACAATCTTAAATAAAAAGTGCGACTAATATGGGACGGAGGACGGAGGGAATAGTATCTTTTTATTTATCACAATAACAATTACTACTTTTTTACTATGTAAAATAGAAAATGCCAATAACAGTTTTTTTTCAAAAATGAAAGTGCATTCAGGGTACTATGTAAGCAAATTAGTAATGTCAATAACATTTACTAGTTTTTTAAAATGGAAGTGCATTGATATAGAGAATAATTAATTTACCAAGTTACGTATACATCCTAAAAACGACATTTGACAAGTTGACTTTAGACCAAATTTTCTTGTCCTTAGAACCGAGAATAATTAATTTCCTTTTTCATATAATTACGAATAACTTTTATTGCAATAGTTGACCTAATTTCTTTACATGTAAAGAAGAAGGCGAAAAGTAATAAATACAGTGCAATGAATATCAACAATATATTAGTGAAATAATAAATGTAGATAGATCAAGACAAATGAATCTCAACAATATATTAGAGTGAAATAATAAATGTGGATAGATCGAGATAAATAATTTAAGGTATAAAAGACTGAAAAGATGCAAATAAGAAGTTTTAAAATAATTTTCTGAAAAAAAGTTATAAAATAATAGCATAAAAATACTTAAAGAAGATTACGTTCGTCGAAGTCTACTATGTCCTTATGAGGTATTAACTTTTAAGAGGTATTAACTTTTATTAACTTTTAAGAGGTATTAATAAATGGTATACAACTCATTATTCAAATCCTTATGCATAAAAATACAATTAAACTCTTATATATACAACTACAGGGTAATATTTCCATGCACTTATTAGTAGAGAGATAGTTGATTGTATTAATAGAGAGACCATAATTGGAGTAATTACGAAGTGAGAAAAGACAATTTTTTATATTAGTAGTAATGTTATTTTTTTCAAAAAAGTAGAATTATGATATTTTTGTTAGAATATACTACTAAAAAAAAAGTAAGAAATCTTTCATTGGATGGAGAGAATATTATAAATTCGGATTTTGATTGATGGAGAGAATAATAGTAAGCAATTTATTTGGAAAATCGATCAGGTTTTACTATAACAGGCAAACAAAATTTATGAATGAAATCGAATGCCAAACTTTAGCATACACCTTTATTGCACGATAATGGATATCACCTTAAAAAATATCACTAATTATATACAATCTGATTGATGGAGTGAAATTTTACTCCTGTGAAACCCAAAAATCGAAGTCTTGTTTATTATACATGAATATAATTATTTTAATAATAGTGTCTTTAATTTGAATTTAATTATACAGCAAAAATGAAATTCGACAAGTTAATATAATAAAATAAAAATAAATGCGTATTACGTTATAGGTGACGCATGTAATTGATAATCAAAGAAGATCATCTCTCTATAAATACAGCACTCCTCCATCAACATAAAGAAATTAAACACAACAAAAATGAGTCTTCACCTCTCCACAATCCTCGCCTCATATCTACTCCTGCTCTCAATCTCCACCGCCGCAGAAATCCAAGATTCCTTCCCAAAATGCGTAGCCAAACACGCCGTTAAATGTCCTCCACCAAAATCCACATTCATCTCCCCTTCCCAAACCTCACTCTTCACCTCCATTTTGAACTCCACGGCCCAAAACCTCCGATGTCTGCTCCCCTCCAACCCCAAGCCCATCCTCATCTTCACGCCCTTAACCGAATCCCACGTCCAAGCCGCCGTCGTCTGCGCCAAGGCCCTCGGCGTCCACCTCCGCCTGAGGAGCGGCGGCCACGACTACCAAGGCATATCCTACACATCGGATTTCAAACCGGCGCCGCCGTTCATCCTCCTCGACCTCGGAAAGCTCCGCGCCGTCGACATCGACATCGGCTCCGAGATGGCGTGGGCGCAGGCCGGCGCCACGATCGGCGAGCTATACTACCGGATATCGGAGAAGAGCAAGACGCACGGCTTCGCCGCCGGCCTCTGCACCAGCCTCGGCGTCGGCGGCCACATCACCGGCGGCGCGTACGGCCCGATGATGAGGAAGTACGGCCTCGGCGCTGACAACGTGGTCGATGCGAGAATAGTCGACGCCAACGGAAACATCCTCGACAGGAAATCCATGGGGGAGGACGCGTTTTGGGCGATCCGAGGCGGCGGCGGAGGCAGCTTCGGCGTTATATTAGCATGGAAGGTCCGGCTCCAAAAAGTTCCGCCAACAGTAACGGTTTTCACCGCAGCGCGAACGCTAGAGCAAGGCGCCACAAAGACGCTATACAAATGGCAGCGCATCGCCGACAAAATCGACGAGAATTTATTCATGAGAGTCCTGATCAGACCGGCGCCCGCGGCCGCTGGGAAGAAGAGGACGATAGTGACAGCGTACAACGGGGTGTATCTCGGCAGCGCGGAGTCGCTTCTCCAAATCGTGAAATCCGAGTTTCCGGAGCTCGGGATGGCGCGGAACGAGACGGCGGAGATGAGCTGGATAGAGTCGGTGGTGTACATGGGGAGCTTCCCGGCGGGGACGGCGCCGGAGACGCTTCTCTCGGGGAAAGCGGCGTTCGTAAACCATTTCAAGGGGAAGTCGGACTTCGTGAAGGAGGCGGTGACGGAGGAGGGGCTGGAGGGGCTGTGGAAGGTGATGCTGGAGGAGGAGTCGCCGCTGGTGATATGGAATCCGTTTGGCGGAGAGATGAGCCGGATTCCGGAAGAGGAGATTGCGTTCCCGCACAGGAAGGGGGTGGTGTTCATGGCGCAGTATTTGACGTCGTGGAAGAGCGATGAGGAAGAGGAGGGGAAGAGGTACGAGTGGATGAACAAGCTGTACGACTACATGGCGCAGTACGCCTCTAAGAATCCGAGGGAGGCCTATGTTAATTACAGAGACGATGAGATCGGGATGAACAGCATTAACCGCAGTTCCGTTGATGCAGCGAAATGGGGGAGGAAGTATTATAAGTGCAATTTTGAGAGATTGGTGCGGGTTAAGGCCAAAGTGGATCCACATGATTTTTTCTGGCATGAACAGAGCATTCCTACCTCCCTGCCCAAATACTACTAATTTGATCTTACTGCATCATTTACTTAAACAAATAAATAATGATATTGTGCCTTATCAGTTTAGTTTGATGATACTCCCAACATTGAAATTAAAGAGTTTCGTCTTCGACTCTTCGTGATGTGATAGTAGTACCAAATTGTCAATTTTTGTGCACTGAATTAATATGGACTCTAGTTCAATGAAGGACTAAATTTGAAATTTTTTACAAATTAATATGATTAAAATTTCTGTTCACTGAATATGGAGTATTATATTGTCAATATAATTAAAATTGATTAAAATTTTTATAACATCGACGTAATTTTTTGTGCACTGAATATGGACGCACCCGATATGTGTATCCACTTTAAAGTTGGTGTATCATTTCTGTATTGGTTCATGCGCTTTTCCTAATTTCATGAACATCATAAACTCAAGGATATGATATTATGATGGTTATGCTCTTATATGATCTTTTTTCTGTAGTTATGGTTCAAAAATCAGATATCATGTAATGGTACCTTTGGCGAGCTATATTAAATCCTCACCTCTAATTTATTTCTTTGATAATATACATACGTTTTAATCAGCATTTATATTAAAAAAAACAACAACAGTGAACTATAAAAATAGTCCCTGGACTATGCGTTTATCTCGCCAATGAATCCTGGACTTTAAAAATATCCCCAGACAACCCTGGACTATGCGTTTATCTCGAAAATGGTCATTTTCACTGTTTCGTGACGAAAATACCCTTTTAGGGGGTTTTGGAGGGTTTGGGCAATTTGGTCTTTTTACATTTTAAATCTGATATTATTTCAGTTATGTACTAAATCTGATATTATTTCAAAATTATCATTCTTCTTCCCTTTTGTCATCCTTCACTTTGTTTTTTTATTTCAATATTAGATTTAATTTTATAAAATTAAATTTTAAATTGCGATTTTTAAATATCAATAATATTTTTAATTATTAAAATTACTATTAAATACTACCTCCGTCCCCCAAAATTTGCTACACTTTGACCCGACACGGATTTTAAGAAATGTAATGAAAAGTGAGTTGAAAAAGTTGGTGGGATGTGGGTCCTACTTTTAAAATATTAGTTTTATAATAAAATGTGAGTAGGAATGAGTTAGTGGAATATGGGGTCCACTACCAAAAATGGTAAAAGTGAAGTGTATCAAATTTTAAGGGACGGACCGAAATAGTAAATTGTATCAAATTTTCAGGGACGGAGGTAGTAACAAATTAATAGTTTTAATCAATATTTCATAGTGTCTAATATTTAATCAATAAGGTACGACTACACCTTAGATTTAATCAATATTTAATAGTTTTAATCATAAATAGATCATATAGCACGATTTATTCCGAAATAAATATGCATCTGATGTATAGGAGAATCTGACTAAAAATATTATGAAGTTGACTAAATCGTGTTATATGATCTATTTATGATTAAAACTATTAAATATTGATTAAAACTAAGGCGTCCTCGTACCTTATTGATTAAATATTAGACACTATCAAATATTGATTAAAACTATTAATTTTTTATTTAATAGTAATTTTAATAATTTTAAAAATTTATTGATATTTAAAAATTGAATTTTAAAATTGAATTTTATAAAATTAAATCTAATATTGAAATAAAGAAACAAAGCGAAGGATGCCAAAAGGGAAGAAGAATGATAATTTTGAAATAATATCTGATTTAGTACATAACTGAAATAATATCAGATTTAAAATGTAAAAAGACCAAATTGCCCAAACCCCCCAAAAGGGTATTTTCATCACGAAACAGTGAAAAAGGACCATTTTCGAGATAAACGCTTAGTCCAGGGTTGTCTGGGGATATTTTTAATATCCAGGGTTCATTGGTGAGATAAACGCATATTCCATGAACTATTTTTGTAGTTCACTCAAAAAACAATAAATGATTTCTTTATTATCTGTTTTTCATATATAATACTAATTTGAATTTGTTTTTCATATATAGTCGTAGTATTAATAATTAAAATACAATATCCGCACAAATGAGATATTAGTTTTAAATAAAAATAGACCCCTCGAGAGATAATGATTGCATAGGGATGACAAATTGTGTGGATTAAGTCGTTGTCATGTCAACTCGATACCGCCACAACCTAATAAGGCCAATCTCTAACCCAACTCGAAATTATCGGGTTTTTGAGTACTATGAATCTATATATTAACTTCGTGTGTATTTGTGTCGAGTTTTTGTGTCATGATAAAAATTGACAGCTCTACCGTTAACGGTAGTATATTGAGATATGGAGTACAATTTATCTTGATACAACATGATAACAACAAGAAATGTAGATAGATTTAACGATAAAAATAATTTAAAGTGTGAAAAAGTGAAAACATCAAATAAGTTCTAAATAATACTCCTACTAGCAAAAAATTAGTGGCATATGCAGCATATATAACAAGGGGGTACAACTGTACCTCCAAACGTTCTTAACTACTACTACCTCCGTCCCCCAAAATTCGCTACACTTTGACCCGACACGGGTTTTAAGAAATGTAATGGAAAATGAGTTGAAAAAGTTGGTGGGATGTGGGTCCTACTTTTAAAGTATTAGTTTTATAATAAAATGTGAGTTGGAATGAGTTAGTGGAATATGTGGTCCACTGCTAAAAATGGTAAAAGTGAAGTGTATCAAATTTTCAGGGACAGACCAAAATGGTAATATGTATCAAATTTTCAGGGACAGAGGTAGTAACAATTTAGGTATCTTAGCATAACTGACTTAGCGGTGGAAGGGTCGGTCTTTATAGTTGCAGGCCAGGGTTCGGTTCGATTCCTAGCATTGTGGTTTTAGGGTGAATATATATGGTGTAGCAATTTTTTATCATTGCATTTTTTTACAGTAGTCTCTTTATTATATAGAGGTGGCTAAACCAAACCGGACCGCCAGTTTCCAACCGGCGGTTCAGAACCGGAACCGGAACCGGACGACGGTTCCGGTTCGAAATCCGGTTACACGGTTTTTACGGTTCGGTTACGGTTCAAGAAATATGCAACCGGAACCGGCGGTTAACCGCCGGTTCGGAACCGCCGGTTAACCGGTTAACCGCCGGTTAACCGGAAAAAGTAGCCGTTCGTGGATAGGTTCGTAGGGTTCAGGGGGTAGGTCTGAAAAAGAACGGTTAACCGCCGGTTTGTGTCGGAAAACCGGCGGTTTGTGTCGTAAAACCGGCGGTTTCTCGACACAAAACCGCCGGTTCCCGACGGTTCGGTGCGTAGGGTCTGAAAAGGTGTCGGAAACCGCCGGTTTCCGACCGTTTCAAATTTTGAATTTCAATTTTTTTTTTTTTTTAATATCAGATTTTCCCCCCATTTTTATCTATAAATACCCCCTTCTTCATCACTTCTACTCACCCCATTCTTGTATTAACAAGGATTTCTCTCTCAATCTCCAATTCTCTATTCTCTACCTCATTCTCTCAATTTGCTCTCTACTTGTTTACTTAAGTTGTTCATCAATTTTCATAATTTGCACTTCATATTAGTTACAACTTAAAACTTGTTCAACTACATTACTATAAAAAAAATATGTCTTCTTCTCGTGGTGGTGGTGACCGTGATCGACGGGGCAAAGGAATTGCAGAAGATCAATCTACCCGTCCGAGAAAATCACGACGACCTACTCGTCGAGAAATTTTGGAGGAGGTTTCCCATGCTGAGGCTGTTCGCTTACAAGTAAGTTATAAAATATTTTGCATATTATTTTTTTTATACATAAAGTCATAACTTAATAAGTTTGAGTTCATAATTTTTCTATGTTCATCATCTTCTAAATTCTAATTCGTACATACTACGTATACTATTTGTAGATGGAAGAAGGGGGGTAGTCCTTTTGGGGCCCTTCCTACCCCGATTGGGTTTCTGGCGCGGTTAAAACCCCGAACCCGATCTTGATAATTACATCTTCCTTTTAATGTTTATGATAATCAAGACTATGAAGATTTGATGAAAGAGTGTTATAATTTGAACTCAAAAAGACTACCTAGAACTAGTATTCAACGATCTACCAAAAATCAATATACTGAAATGAAAAAAGATTTGTCACGATATTTGAGTAACTTGGGACACAAAGTGAATATTTGCTCTGATGTATGGACTGACGCTTTCCAAAAGCATGCATACATGGGAATTACGGTTCACTTTATGGACAATAGTTGGTCTTTGAACAAACGTTTAATTGCTTTTAGAGATTTTCCTACACCACACACTGCAAATGCAATTGCTTATTTAATTATTCAAGTTTTGAATGAATATCAATTATGCAATAAGGTGTTTTCTATTGCTTTTGATAATGCAACTGCTAATACTGCAAGTATTAGCGACTTGATTGATGCGTGCTCTCCGATTATCGATGGTAAGTATTTTCATCAAAGATGTGTATGTCATATTTTGAACTTATGTGTACAAGATGCGCTTTCTTTATGGCAAAAGCATGTTGATCCTATTAGAAATGCAGTTAGAGCGATCCATTTCAAGCTTGGCAAGGCTTGGAAAAAATATTGCCGTAACAGGAACATCAGGTATACAACTTTTATAATGGATGTGTCTACTAGATGGAACTCTACATATGATTGCCTCAATTCTACTTTGGAGCATAGAGATGCTTTGTGCGATTTTTTTAGAACTAATCCCTATGGTGATATAGTTCTTACGCCTAATTGTTGGGACCAAAGCATGAGTTTATGTCAATTGTTCAAAGCTTTCAAAAGTGCTACCGTTGAATTATCGGGTGTTTACTATTGCACATCTGTTCGTGTGTTAGAGCATTGCATGTATATAGCACTTGGTTTTAAAACATGCATGAAAAATGCTAGATCTCGTGAGTTAATGTGTGTTTTATTTTATATGATTGAAAAATGGTTGAAGTATTTTAGTGAAATTCCAACTGTGTTTTTAATTGCTAAGTGCTTGGATCCGAAATGGAAATTAGCTGGCACAACTAAGATCTTAGATTTCTATTATCAAAATTTGCGTTCTATTGATCTTAGTCCACTTCAAAATTTGCCTTTTGATGATAATGAAACCTCGAGAGTTTTTGAACTAACCATTCCTGATAGATCACTTGTTCAAGCTCAATTTGAAAGTAGTTTGCGTACTCTCTTTGCCGAATATGAAGAAAAGTATAACCGTACCCACCAAATTCATCCACGTACACAACATGCTCCTCAACCGCAGCAATACGGCGGTTTTGGTTTTGCTTATGATGACCCCGATGCTCAATCACAATTAGCCGACTTATACGGCTACGACACAAGCTCAAGTTCAAGGTCCACCTCAATGGGATCGGTAAGCGAGTTAGATTTTTATTTGGAAGCACGCCACCATACTTTTAGTGATGCAGGTCCTACACCCGCCCAAATCGACGTCCTAGAGTGGTGGGGAACATACGAGAAAGATTATCCCATACTTGCGTCAATGGCTAAGGAGATCTTTGCAGTCCCGGCTTCCACCGTAGCCGTCGAGTCCGCTTTCAGTGTTGGAGCATGTGTCTTGGACGTGAGAAGAAGCAAACTCTCCGCGAGAAATATGGAAGCCGTGATGTTACTTGATGATTGGGGAAAAGCTGCAAGGAGAGCGCAAGAACCAGATTGGGATGCTCGTGAAGAGAGTGAGGAAACCTTCACCGACACCGAGGATGAAGGTGGAGAATGAAGGCCAACCGTCGTCAACCGCCAACCAACAAGGTAAGCAAGGTAAGAGAACTACGTGGACTTTGATTCCTCAATACAATTGAGCATTAAGGATACGTAGGCACCTCAACTTAAATTTAAACTTTAAGTTGAGCTCAAGTCCTTTTCCTTTTATTTCTTTTTTTTTTTCTAATTGTTTCAACTTTACTTTTAATATGTTTTTTGTAAATTGTAATTTTGTATTTAAATTTTAAATTCAAGTGTATAGTTGTAGTATTGTTGTATTTTGTAACTTGTAATTGTAATATTGTATTATAGAAATTTACATTCAAAGTTTCAAATCAATAAAATTGCAATTCTTTATCGTTATCGATTCTCTTTGGATTTTACTATAGAATTGCAATAAAAGTTATAACTCTAAGATTTAATAACTCTAAAATTAAAAAAATAAAAAATAATAATAAAAAAAATGAACCGGAACCGAACCGGAACCGGCCCGGAACCGCCGGAACCGGTGAAAAACCGGCGGTTCGTAACCGGAACCGGAACCGGCGGTAACCAGCGGTTAAACCGGAACCGGATAACCGGTATCCGGGCCGGTTACGGTTCACGATTTTGACGAACCGGAACCGGCGGTTTTCGAACCATGGCCACGTCTATAATATTATAGCATTGTGGTTTTAGGGTGATATATATGGTGTAGCAATTTTTTATCATTGCATTTTTTTACAGTAGAGTCTTTATTATAGCATTGTGGTTTTAGGGTGATATATATGGTGTAGCAATTTTTTATCATTGCATTTCTTTTACAGTAGAATCTTTATTATCATATTTTTAAGTTACCGTAATATTTTTTAAACTCCCAATTTCAAAATCCTGGATTCTCCATTGCATAAAATACTTTAAACAAGATTACGTCGATATCCACTATGTCCAGAGATATGTGATAATTAATTTACGGATTTTAAAATATTGTACAACTCATTATCTAAAAATCCTTTTTTAGTTCAATTAAAATATAAATAAAAATAAATTCAAATCCTTATGCATAAATATACAATTAAACCTTTATACACATTATGTTGCAATATGTATGGACACTGAATTTTTATTCATAGTACACTTATTAACAGATAAACGAATTTAAGAGATTTGTTTATGAGTTAAATAGTTGTAAGATAGCTGCTTTTATTAATAGATAGATAACATATGATTGGAGTAAATACAAAATGAGAGAAGTTACTACCTTCGTTCGGCATTAGGAGTTCCGGTTGAGTTGGATGCGGGTTTTAAGAAATGTTTGAGTATGTAATAATTGGAGTGTGTGATAATGGAATTTGGGACTTATTTGTATTATTATTTGCTTTATTCTTTGAATGTGTTTTTACTTATGCTTTTTAGTGTTTTATTTTATACTAATATTTTTGTTTCACTTTTTATGGAAATGACTAACCGGGACTAATGCCGGACGGATGAAAATGGTCAACCGAAACTCCTAATGCCGGACGGGGGGATATTTGTTGCAATGTTTTTTTAAGAAAAAACGTGATATTTTTGTTGGAATTTAAAAGAAATGGTGATGCATCTTTTCTTGGATGGATATAAACTTATATGCAATTTATTTGAATATTTTTTATATTAATAGAGAGACTTATATGCAATTGATTTGAATAAATGAAAGGTGGTTTTCTATAACTGGCAAACAAAAATTATGAATGAAATCGAATGTTATCAAAACTATGTCATATACTTTTAATGCACGATAATAAATAATACATGCTCTCTCCGTATGCGAATAGGAGTCTCGTTTGCCATTTTGGTCCATCCGTGAATAGGAGTCTCGGTTCATTATTTCTATAAATGATAAAAGGTCTCACATTCCATCAACTCATTTCACTCATATATAATTTGAAACTAATATACAAGTTGAGTTCATATACCGTTAATTATCTTTCACCTACTTTTCATAACATTTTTTAAAATCTGTATCAGAAAGAAATGAAACTCTTATTCACGAATGGATGAAGGTATTTCCTAAAAAAAATGCAGTTATAGATATAATTAATTGCGCATTGATTGCTAGAGTACAAATTTTAATAATTTACTAAGTTTTGTATGCATCCTAAAAATAACTCCTGTGAAACTAAATAACCAAAATTTTGTTTTTAACATTGCAGTAATTATTCAAATTAACTAGAACTATTAACCTTCAATTTAACGAAAAAGAAGGTGATATATCAATTATGATGCAGCAAAACTGACATTCGAGTATTCGACAAGTTGATTTTAGACCAAATTCTTTTGACAACCATGACCTAAATTACACGCAATATTCCTGTGAGAATATGCATCTCTATTCCCATAAAAAAATGTGCTCTTTGGATTAAAGAGTATGAAGGGGAGAATTAAATAAATGAGTAAAGAAATAAATACAGATAAATGCACAAAATAGTTTTTATGGAAAAAGTTAAAAAGTAATGGAGTAATATAAAAGTCTGAAAATAGTGCAAAAACAATTCACATAATAATAATTCTTTGTCCAAAAATCTCTATTGATATTTTTTCTTCTGAGGTTGAAAAAAGCAGCCTCCATTACTCAAGAGTTTACTTTAATTTACCTCAAATAAAAATAGAAAATAAAAATAAATGAGTACTTAATTATAACGTCGTTGCCTACGCATGAGAATCGTTTATGCAATCAAGTTTAATTACAATAAATTTATTCCAACCAATAATCATAACATTTTGTAATCCGTAAATGAAAGTGACTTACCTTTTTTAGTATTTTATTTATTTACTTTCCTTTACAATTTTTAAAATGTGTATCAAATCAAAATGAGAATACTATTATTTATGGATGAGGAGAGTAATTGATAGTCTTAGAACACTCCCAATGGTTAGGCGATACACTCGACGATTTTTCGCCGAAAATCGCCGAGTTATCGCCGGCCGTTGGGATGGTTTCGGCGATAATTCGGCGTTAATTCTACCGAATTAACGCCAACTCCCGATTCATCGCCGAATCATCGGCGCCCACTGTAGGCGCGATTCGGCGATTTTTCGGCGATTCTTTTTTTTTTTTTTTTTTTGCAACGGCTATAATTCCTACACTATATATAATTCCTCCTCCTCCTCCATTCATCACACACAATCTTCATTCTCTCAATTTTTCAATCTCATTATCTCAATCTTCAATCTTCAAAATTATGAGTTCAAATAGGAAAAATTCTCGAAAAGGTAAAGGCAAAGAGCCGAGTAAGCAAATTCCCGCCACCCCGGGTCAACCCCCGGCGGCCGGGATCTCGGGACGCGCGTAACCGATCCGACACTCAGCCGGACGACTACGGGTGGAAGAAAAGCCCCGAGCCGCCTTCCAGAGGGGGGAAAGGGGGAAAAGGGGCCGGGGTAGACGGCGGGGCGTCGGCTTGATGGGAAACCGTAGCGGAAGGGGTACCACATGGAAGAGTCCAGCTGATACCAACCTTTGGGCGGGCACGAAGCGGAACGCGGAGCGAGCCTTTTCCGGGGCCGGTCATGTTCGGGGGGGGTTCGGAGAAGTACACGAGCAACAAGACCGCCCCCGATGAAGGACCCGGAGCGGGGCGAGCCCCGGTTTGGGGGCGCCCCATGAGGGGAGGGGTGTTGGGTTACCGGGGGAAGACACGGAAACCAAAGGGTCCTTTGACGGATCTATTTTGGTGATTATGCATTAGACTCCCAAATTTTATGCAATAAACATAGATCTATAGATATAACATCAAATAAAACATAATCATGCATATTCGATGTAGATTGATTTTTTACCTCATAATCCACATAGGGTCGGGGACCTTCCCCCCGGGAAACCTTGGTTTATCGACCGTGAATTTCCAATATTCCCCCAGTCCTTGGTTATTCATCCGGGGGGCGGATCTTGGGGAAAAAAAAATAGTCTTGATGAGATCTAAAGGGGGAACACTACACCAAACTATCTATCTCGATTCAATTCTTTGGGTTAGAATGAACAAGACAAGATTAAAAACCCAAAAACCCTAGCTCCCTATTACTTGGAGGCTTCGAGCCCAAAAAGGGGGAGAGAAGCCACGTTAGTGGGGCTAGGGTTAGGGTTTAAGGTGTGACTTGTGGGGGTGCTAGGGGTTTTCCCCATCTCATCACTATTTATAATGGACTTGGGGGGCCAGGGTTTGGGAAACCATAAGATTTGGTTGGGCTCGCCCATTAGATAATTAACTAATTAAATCAAATGACCCATGATTTAATATATTATCAATGGAATATTATTTTATTCCACTAAAGAATAATATTGCACTCCCACCTAAATCACCAAATTACAAATAATTTGGGTCCATTTTATTTTATTTAATATTTCCCGCTTTTAAAATTATCTTGATCCGGGCAATTTAATTCTTTTTCCCCTTTTTGTGACTTTGTTAAAAATTCTCCAAAAAAGTTTTTTTGTTTGAAACCTTTTTTTATTATTCTTGGAATAAAAAAAAACCCATGGATTTCCGAATAATAAATTCCTCTTTCAAACATCATTGGGGGTCACCCCAAAGGGGTTTTAAACATACCACCTTTAAAAACAAAGCGAATTCCCATGAAATAATATTCCAATACCTTCATGTTATTCAATTACTTTCCCCCCAAGATATCATGAACTTGAGTTACGAAAACTCTCACATTTGATAAGTCAAAATGGCGTTTTATTGAATAAACAATATTGAATTTAAAATTTTTAGACTAGAAAATACTAAACCCAAATATATTCTTTCGGAGATAAAAATAAAGAATACATTTCGGGTTAGATCCTTTCAGTGCTTTTACCAAAAGGGGTGTTAAA